>NW_024111102.1:0-10279 GCF_003073215.2 Triticum urartu
TTTGGGAGTTACTTCTACGTTTGCTTATTATGCCATGCTATGCTAGTAGACGTGGATTGGGTGAGTGAAATCCATGACAGATGTGAGATTGATAATTAATGGTTTATCTAAGGTGGCAACCTAACACACATCTGGGTGGATTGAGGCACCTGGGTATTCCAGGACTTGCCTGTTTTTCTTTTGGACCGCCACCCAGGCTCAAAGGGATCATGAGATTATTCATACTAGAAACTTCCGTGTGCAGCCACAAGCCATTATGGGCTCTGGCATAGTTGATTAAGTCGTGCGAACTCTTACAGGGTAGACTAGCAGATGTAGGGGAAAATAGGTGTACTGGTCTATCCATCGTAAGGTGCTAGCGCTTCTGAAAGACTGTGTCTCGGTCATCCGTTTCTCAAACACCATGTAGTGCGAGAAATCCAACGGAGGCGATCGAGTCTTGTGGGGAAAAGTGCGCAAACCTCTGCAGAGTGTATAAACTAATCATGGTTAGCCGTGTCCCCGGTTATGGACTTCTTGAGTATCTAGTACTTGGATTATCATGTGAATCTCAACATGTTACTCTAAATTAATTTTAATGTTGTTGGGTTAATGATGGTGCTTAATTGGGATTGAGAATGCTGTCAACCATTCTCAATGTTTAACAACCACCATGATAGTAATTAAATTTATTCCTTTTGAAGTAGGGAAAATTTGGCTTTATGCAAAACTGTAATCATAGAGCTTTCCACCAGCCAAATATGCATATAGTATAGCTGTTGCATTCCACTACTCTCTATGTGTTACCTTGCCAGCATATTCCATGTGCTGACCCGTTTTCGGGCTGCAACGTTAATGTTGCAGACTTTTCAGACGACGATTAAGGAGTTTTAGGTCGTGGTTCTATACTCACTGATGCCGTTGGAGTTGATGGACTCACTTATCTTCCAAGCCTTCCGCTGTTATCGTAATTAGATGGCCTTAAGCCATATTTATTGTAATAAGTTCTCTTTTGAGACACTCGATGTAATAAGTGTGTGATTGCTACTCTGCTATAAATCCTCCGAGTACTGTGTGGTGTCAGCATTACTGATCTAGGGATGACACCGGAGCACAGAGATCAGACTGTTTGAGGTCTGGTCTCTACAGGGGGGTATGAACCATGGAAAAGTTGGAATACAGTAGATATTATACAAATATAAATAAAGAATGAGTTCACAACAGTAACCAAAGTGGTGATTTATTTGATGTGAAATGCTACCTAACATATTTATCCATGTAATATCTTTATTGTGGCATGAATGTTCAGATCCATATGATTCAAAACAAAAGTTTAATATTGACATAAAAACAATAATACTTCAAGCATACTAATAAGGCAATTATGTCTTCTCAAAATAACATGGCCAAAGAAAGCTTATCCCTACAAAATCATATAGTCTGGCTATGCTCCATCTTCATCACACAAAATATTTAAATTATGCACAACCCCGATGACAAGCCAAATAATTGTTTCATACCTTTTATGTTGTCAAACTTTTTCGACTTTCACGCAATACATGAGCGTGAGCGATGGATATAGTACTATAGGTGGAATAGAGGGTGGTTGTGGAGAAGACAAAAAGAGGGAGATAGTCTCACATCAACTTGGCATATCAACAGGCTATGGAGACGCCCATAAATAGATATCAATGTGAGTGAGTAGGGATTGCCATGCAACGGATGCACTAGAGCTACAAGTTTATGAAAGCTCAAAAAGAAAACTAGTGGGTGTGCATCCAACTTGCTTTCTCATGAAGACCTAGGGCAATTTGAGGAAGCCCATCATTGAAATATACAAGCCAAGTTCTATAATGATAAATTCCCACTATTATATGAAAGTGACAAAATAGGAGACTCTCTATCATGAAGACCATGATGCTACTTTGAAGCACAAGTGTGGAAAAAGGATAGTAACATTGCCCCTTCTCTCCTTTTCTCTCATTTTCCGGGGGCCTTTTCTTTTTTTCCTCACATGGGACAATGCTTTAATAATGAAGATCATCACACTTCTATTTACTTACAACTCAAGAATTACAACTCGATACTAGAACAAAATATGACTCTATATGAATGCCTCTGGCGGTGTACCAGGATGTGCAATAAATCAAGAGTGACATGTATGAAAGGATTATGAACAGTGGCTTTGCCACAAATACGATGTCAACTAAATGATCATGCAAAGCAATATGACAATGATGATGTGTGTCATAATAAATAGAACAGTGGAAAGTTGCATGGCAATATATCTCGGCATGGCTATGGAAATGCCATAATAGGTAGGTATGGTGGCTGTTTTGAGGAAGGTAAATGGTGGGTTTATGTTACCGGCGAAAATTGCGCGGCACAAGAGAGGCTAGCAACGGTGGAAGGGTGAGAGTGTGTATAATCCATGGACTCAACATTAGTCATAAACAACTCATATACTTATTGCAAAAATCTATTAGTTATCAAAACAAAGTACTACGCGCATGCTCCTAGGGGGATATATTGGTAGGAAAGGACCATCGCTTGTCCCCTACCGCCACTCATAAGGAGGACAATAAAAAAATAAATCATGCTCCGACTTCATCACATAACGGTTCACCATACGTGCATGATATTGGAATCACAAACTTTAACACAAGTATTTCTCAAATTCACAATTACTTACTAGCATGACTCTAATATCACCATCTTCATATCTCAAAACAATCATAAGGAATCAAACTTCTCATAGTATTCAATGCACTTTATATGTAAGTTTTTATTATAGCCCTCTTGGATGCCTATCATATTAGGACTAAATTTATAACCAAAGCAAATTAACATGTTGTTTAAAGACTCCCAAAATAATATAAGTGAAGCATGAGAGTTCACCAATTTCTATAAAATAAAACCACCGCCATGCTCTAAAAGATATAAGTGAAGCACATAGAGCAAAATTGCCTAGCTCAAAAGATATAAGTGAAGCACATAGAGTATTCTAATAAATCACGATTCGTGCGTGTCTCTCTCAAAAGGTGTGTATAGTAAGGATGATTGTGGCAAACTAAAAATCAAAAACTCAAATCATACAAGACGCTCCAAGCAAAACACATATCATGTGGTGAATAAAAATATAGCCTCGAGTAAAGTTACCGATAGACGAAGACGAAAGAGGGAATGCCTTCCGGGGAATCCCAAGCTTAGGCTCTTGGTTGTCCTTGAATATTACCTTGGGGTGCCTTGGGCATCCCCAAGCTTAGGCTATTGTCACTCCTTATTCCATAGTCCATCAAATCCTTACCCAAAACTTGAAAACTTCACAACACAAAACTCAATAGAAAATCTCATAAGCTCTGTTAGTATAAGAAAATATTCTGTTTTTTTACATTTACCTACTCGAGCACGAGCAGGAATTAAGCTTGGGGATGCTTAATACGTCTCCAATGTATCTATAATTTTTGATTGCTCCATGCTATTATATTAAATGTTTTGGATGTTTTATATGCATTAATATGCTATTTTATATGATTTTTGGGACTAACCTATTAACCTAGAGCCCAGTGCCAGTTTCTGTTTTTCCTTGTTTTAGAGTTCCGCAGAAAAGGAATACCAAACGGAACAAAACTTTCACGATGATTTTTCTTGGACCAGAAGACATCCAGAGGACTTAGAGTGCAAGTCAGAGAAGCCACGAGGCAGCCACAAGGATGGAGGCCGCGCCCAGGGGGTAGGGCGTGCCCCCACCCTTGTGGGCCCCTCGTGACTCCACCGACCTAATTCTTTCGCCTATATACTCTTATACCCCAAAACCATCAGAAAAAGGCACGAAATCACTTTTCCACTGCCGCAACCTTCTGTACCCGTGAGATCCCATCTAGGGGCCTTTCTGGTGTCCTGCCGGAGGGGGATTCATCATGGAGTGCTTCTACATCAACACCATTGCCCTTCCGATGAAGCGTGAGTAGTTTACCTCAGACTTACGGGTCCATAGCTAGTAGCTAGATGGCTTCTTCTCTCTCTTTGATACTCAATACCATGTTCTCCTTGATGTTCTTGGAGATCTATTCGATGTAATATGTTTTGCGGTGTGTTTGCCGAGATTCGATGAATTGTGGATTTATGATCAACTTATCTATGAATATTTTTGAATCTTCTCTGAATTCTTATATGCATGATTTATATCTTTGTAATTCTCTTTGAACTATCGGTTTGGTTTGGCCAACTAGATTGGTTTTTCTTGCAATGGGAGAAGTGCTTAGCTTTGGGTTCAATCTTGCGGTGTCCTTTCCCAGTGACAGTAGGGGCAGCAAGGCACGTATTGTATTGTTGCCATCGAGGATAAAAAGATGGGGTTTTCATCATATTGTTTGAGTTAATTCCTCTACATCATGTCATCTTACTTAATGCATTACTCCGTTCTTTATGAACTTAATACTTTAGATGCATGCTGGATAGCGGTCGATGTGTGGAGTAATAGTAGTAGACGCAGAATCGTTTCGGTCTACTTGACACGGATGTGATGCCTATATTCATGATCATTGCCTTAGATATCGTCATAACTTTGGGCTTTTCTATCAATTGCTCGGCAGTAATTTGTTCACCCACCGTGATATTTTCTATCTTGAGAGAAGCCTCTAGTGAAACCTATGGCCCCCGGGTCTATTTTCCATCATATAATCTTCTATTTTCCATCATATTAGTTTCTGATCTACTATTTTTGCAATATTTTACTTTTCGATCTATAAACCAAAAATACCAAAAATATTTACTTTACCATTTATCTATCTCTCTCAGATCTCACTTTTGCAAGTAACCATGAAGGGATTGACAACCCCTTTATCGCGCTGGGTCCAAGTTGTTTGATTGTTTGTGCAGGTATTCGGTGACTTGTTCGTTGTCTCCTACTGGATTCATACCTTGGTTCTCAAAACTGAGGGAAATACTTACTCTACTTTGCTACATCACCCTTTCCTCTTCAAGGGAAAAACCAATGCGAGCTCAAGAAGTAGCATGACGATGGATCCATCCCATCCTACCTCAGCCGCAACACAGGCAAGCACAGAGGCTGCAAGGGCTTCAACACCCAGTGCTTCCTCAGCTCCATTGCTTAAGACCAAGACCGACCAAATGCAATATCTCATTCAAGCTACTCGGAGGATCAAGCGGAGTCTGGCCAACCTCACAAAGAAACAGAAGAGTTTTGAGAGGATTGTAGAGACTAAATTTCATGATCCAGATATCAAGGTGACAGAAGTTCAGTCCACAATTGAGAGCCTCAAGAAGGAAGTGAATGAAGCCAAGGCATGAGCTTTATAGTGATGATGAGGACACCCCTGGTGATGGAATTCCTACAACTACTTAGTTTTGGACTATACCCAGATCAGTTGCGGTACCAGTACCTTCCAGAGCCACAGTCTCAGCTCCAGCAGCTACACCATCGGTTGCCCCCTCAGTGCCCCCTGTAGTCTCCACTCCTCCGGTTCAGAAGACCTCATTTGAGGCATTTGCAGATGCACTTCTCTCCACTCCGACATCGATGCACACCAGCGCTGCAAGTTAGAGGACTTCATCACCAGGAGCTGCCGGAGATCAAGCCTAGAGCCACATTTTGTTCTGTACTTATTTTAACTTTTTGGTACTTGTTGCCAAAGGGGGAGAATTTGTATATATCATAGGGCTTCGAGAGAGCTAGTGCTTTGTTGTTTTCTTGCTTGATTTGCTTTGAGTTTCTGCTACAATTTGGTTTGTGCTGCTTTGAGATACTTTTGCTTGATGCTTGTATGAGACTACATTATCATGTGCTTGATCATACCGTACATTAATGCTATGCTTGCTTGGATATTCATTTCATATGCTCTTGTATGATCATTCACTTGTTTACTTGGTGATCAGTGCTATTTTTGTTGCAGTCATATCATTTTGAGCGCTCCACCAAGATGTATGTGGCATGGAAGAGTAACCCATGATCCTAATCAATTGTGCATTTGCATTCAAACACAAATTTTTAATAACACACAAATTTAGGGGGAGATCTTGCTTATCACATACTTCTCAAAGCGACGATGTATTCCATTCATTATATCATTTGTCGAATCTTTGATCCATATGTTTCCATCAATTACCAAAAAGGGGAAGATTAAAAGTGCAACTAATCCTTGGGTGGTTTTGGTAATTAATAACAACATATATGTCATTGATCTAATGAACATTGATGATAGATTTCAGAAAAGATCAATGATTGGCATGGCATGGACTAATGGATGTGGACCCCTCAAAATGTGAAGAACAAGAATCGGCTACCCCGAGTCTCTACATTTATTGTTTAGTGACCCAAGATCACATTGAGTCCCTTAGGAAAGCCAATACTATCAAAAGGGGATGAGGTATTGTTCATGATGTTGTTGCTCAAAGTGCTTAGTGATATTCCTAAAAAAACCACATCACTTTCCCAAAAACATCTGTCCAAACCCTAATTCATCACTCCGATCCCACTGATACAATCCACTCCGGACCCACCGAGATGATCCTTCTATTGCCATAGCCAAAACCCTAACAAATCAGTCTGACCGAATTGGTTCTCGGTCCCACCGAGAAGGCCTTGCCAAGCTTCTGTAATGAAGTTGTTTCATTTTTGAATTACCAAGACGAATCAATCAAAATTACCGATACGCAACTTTGCCCTAGCCATTGCACTTCGGTCCCACCAAGTTGGTATAATCGGTCTCACCTAAAAGCCTAACGGCAAGTCTTTTGCAGTAGGCAGTCTCACCGAGATTATCATATCGGTGGCACCGAGTTGGGTCAAAAGCTTGTAGCGATTGGATTTTTGGTGCTGCCTATTTATACCCCTCCATCACCACTTACTCTTTAAGAGAGCCATCAGAACAAAACACAACTTCCACCATTCATTTTCTAAGAGAGAACCACCTACTCGTGTGTTAAGATCAAGAGATTCCATTCCTACCATTTGAAACTTGATTTCTAGCCTCTTCAAGTTACTTTCAACTCAAATCCTTCTCCTACCCAGGCCAAATCTATGTGAGAGAGATTGAGTGTTGAGGAGACTATCACTTGAAGCACAAGAGCAAGGAGTTCATCACCAACACAACATCTATTACCTTTTGGAAAGTGGCGTCTCCTAGATTGGTTAGGTGTCACTTAGGAGCCTCCAAGATCATGTGGAGTTGAACCAAGGAGTTTGTAAGGGCAAGGAGATTGCCTACTTCGTGAAGATCTACCCGAGTGAGGCTAGTCCTTCGTGGACGAAAGCCATGGTGGAATAGACAAGGTTGCTTCTTCATGGACCCTTTGTGGGTGGAGCCCTCCATGGACTCGCACAACCGTTACCCTCCGTGGGTTGAAGTCTCCATCAACGTGGACATACAATAGCACCACCTATTGGAACCACGCCAAAAATCATTATGTCTTCATTGCATTTGAAATCTCCAAACCCCTCCTTTACTTACATGAGCAATGTTTTACTTTCCGCTGCTTTACTCTTAGAATTGCATGTTTAGGGTGATACTTGACTTGCTAGATTTGCTAAAATTTGCCCACAACTAAAAATGGGAAAATGTTAGAATTTTATTTGGTCAAGTAGTCTAGTCACCCCCTCTAGACATACTTACGATCCTACAACGAGGTCTTGTGTGGTTCTCCTACTGGATTGATAACCTTGGTTTTAACCGAGGGAAATACTTATCTCTACTGTACTGCCTCATCATATCCTCTTCGAGGAAATCCCAACACAGCTCACAAGTAGCAGGAAGAATTTCTGGCACCGTTGCTGGGGAGACACCACCAAAACCTATCAAGTACCATCGCATAAACTTTCATCTCCTTGCATTTACTTTTATTTACCATTTGCTTCTCGTTTTCATCTCCCCCACTTCTAAAACAGTTTTACAAAAAACACAAAAATATTATTGGTTTGCCCTTTTGCTTGCCTTCTTGTTCGTTTGCTTGTTTGCTTGCCTGTTTTGCCACTATGACCAGCATTACTATCCCTCCTTTGTCTCCAGACTTCGAAGTTCTTTACTTCAAGCAAAAGCAAGGAGAAAATTTGAAAGATGCTTGGTATAGGATGATGAAATCTTATCGTGTTTGCACTATAGAAGGGGGTATGAAAAATTTCTTTGAAACTTTTACATAGGGCTCACCATGCCTAATAAACAACTTTTGGACATTGCTACGAAATGGAATTTTATTGAAAGTGATGCCAACATTGCCTATGAAATAGTAGAAGGCATAGTGGGAGCCCCACCTCCACAAAAACAATTTAATTACACCCAATAGGGAATTCAAATCTTGGAGAAGTTGGGTGATACGCAGGAAAATTTAGTTGAGTTACAAAAATCTAGTGAACCTCTTAAAAATGTTAGTGGGAACCTCAATCTCATGAATAATCTTCTCACTATTTGCAATAAGCGTCTAGATACCTTGGACAATAGAATTGCTTTATTTTCCGAAAATAGTGGGAAGCGTAAAGAGCCTCCTGGCTTTGAAAAAAGTACCACTAGGGTGGTGAAAACTAAAGATGACAACACTTGCAACTATGCATTATGCCTAGCTAGGGGCGTAAAACAATAGCGCTTGTTGGGAGGCAACCCAATACCTATGTTTATTTTTCTTGTTTCTTTTCTGTTTTTTGTGCGCACGCAATTATGCTACTATTATGGTTGTGTTTTCGTGTTTAAATTAGTGTTTGTGTCAAGTAAAGCCTTTCGGATGATTTGGTTGATGGTTGATTTGATTCTTTGAGAAAATAGAATCTTTTGCACCCAGGAGCAAAATTGTTTAAATTCACTGGATGTGATAAAATTCTGAAATTTTACACATGATTGATATACAAATTTCCCATGTTGTCCTAATTTTTCGGAATTTTTGGAGTTACAGAAGTATTGCTCTTAGCCAGATAATTACAGACTTTTCTGATTTTGACATATCCTATTTTATTGCATTATTTGCTTCTTTTTAATAAATCTATGGATTGTATCGGGGGGTATAAGTCATGGTGAAGTTAGAATACGGTAGGTATTATGCAATAATAAAACATGAATGGGTTTACAACAATACCTAAAGTTTATGATTTGCTTGTTATACTAACGGGTCTCACGAGTTTTCTGTTGAGTTTTGTGTGCTGAAGTTTTCAAGTTTTGAGTGAGATCACAATGGATTAAGGAATAAGGAGTGGCAAGACCGTAAGCTTGGGGATGCCCAAGGCACCATAAGGTAATATTCAAGGACACCCAAGACTCTAAGCTTGGGGATGCCCCGGATGGCATCCCCTCTTTCTTCTACCAACCATCGGTAATTTACTTGGAGCTATATTTTTATTCATCACATGATATGAGTTTTGCTTGGAGCATCATGTATTATATGAGTCTTTGTTTGTATTCTTTTTACTCTGCCACAATCATCTTTGTTGGACGCACCTTTTGAGAGGGACACCCATTATTCGTGATTTGTTAGAATACTCTATGTGCTTACTATCTTTTGAGCTAGGCAATTGCTTTAGTACTTCACTTATATCTTTTAGAGCACAATGGTGGTTATATTTTAAAGAAATAGTTGCACTCTCATGCTTCACTTTTATCATTATGAGAGTTTGATAAATAAAAATGGCAATATGCATGGGTTATGAAATTGGTCCTAATATGATAGGTATTCAAGAGGGATATAATAAAAACTTTCATGTAGATAACTGAATGTGATAAGTTTGATTCCTTGCAATAGTTTTGTGATATAAATATGGTAATATGTGGAAGGTACTAGTGAATTATTGTGGTTTAGTAAGAATATTGGTGTTAAGATTTGTGATTCCTGAAGCATGCATGTGTAGTCTCTCGTTATGCTAAGAAGTTTGAGCATGATTTATTATTGAGTATCTTACTTTTCTTGAAGGCCGAGGATGCGCGATGGTTAACTCCTACCAACCTCCCCATAGGGGCATGCGTAGTAGTGCTTTGCTTTGAGGGCTAACACTAAAAAAAAGACACATCTGTGACATTTTGGGCCGAACAAAAAAAATTTCTGTCATACATATGACACTTCTATGACGATAATTGTGACAAAACCCGGTATCATCATAGATGTGGTGGGCTCCTACTTCTATGACAAAAAATCATGACAGAAAATGGGCTATTCGTCCTGGGCGGGCAGGAGACGCAGCTGCATGAAATTCTTTGGGCCGTCCATGACGGAAAAAACCGTGGTAGAAGCGAGGGGGAGGAAAATTTCAGGGAGTTCCCGGTTACGGTGGGAGGTCGGGGGCTGAGCGATGCGCATGTCTCTC
>NW_024111103.1:0-11393 GCF_003073215.2 Triticum urartu
CGTAGAAACCTTATTTTCTTGTTACGATGATTTTCCACTTCACTCTGAAATTCTTTGAACTTTTCAAATGTTTCAGACTTATGTTTCATCAAGCAGATATACCCATATCTGCTCAAATCATCTGTGAAGGTCGGAAAATAATGATACCCGCCGCAAGCCTCAACACTCATCGGACCACATACATTAGTATATATTATTTCCAATAAGTCAGTTGCTCGCTCCATTGTTCCGGAGAACGGAGTCTTAGTCATCTTGCCCATGAGCCATGGTTTGCAAGCATCAAGTGATTCCAAAAGTTCATCAGCATGGAGTTTCTTCATGCGCTTTACACCAATATGATCTAAACGGCAGTGCCACATATAAGTTGCACTATCATTATTAAATTTGCATCTTTTGGCTTCAATATTATGAATATGTGTATCACTACGATCGAGATTCAATAAACCATTTATATTGAGTCTATGACCATAGATGGTTTTATTCATGTAAATAGAACAACAATTATTCTTTGACTTACATGAATAACCGTATTGCAATAAACATGATCCAATCATATTCATGCTCAACACAAACACCAAATAACATTTATTTTAGGTTCAACACTAATCCCGAAGATAAAGGGAGTGTGCGAGGGTGATCTTGTCAACCTTGGAATCACTTCCAACTCACATCGTCACCTCGCCCTTAACTAGTCTTTGTTTATTTTGCAACTCCCGTTTCGAGTTACTACTCTTAGCAACTGAACCAGTATCAAATACTGAGGGGTTGCTATAAACACTAGTAAAGTACACATCAATAACATGTATATCAAATATACCTTTGTTCACTTTGCCATCCTTCTTATCCACCAAGTATCTAGGGCAGTTCCACTTCCAGTGACCATTTCCTTTGCAGTAGAAGAACTCAGTTTTAGGCTTGGGTCTATCTTTGGGCTTCTTCATGGGAGTGGCAACTTGCTTGCCATTCTTCTTGAAGTTCCCTTTCTTTTTCTTGTCCTTTTACTTGAAACTAGTGGTCTTGTCAACCATCAACACTTGATGCTTTTCTTGATTTCTTCCTTCGTTGAATTCAGAATCGCGAAGAGCTCGGGAATCGTTTTCGTCATCCCTTACATATTATAGTTCATCACGAAGTTCTAGTAACTTGGTGATAGTGACTAGAGAACTCTGTCAATCACTATATTATCTGGAAGATTAACTCCCACTTGATTAAAGCGATTGTAGTACTCTGACAATCTGAGCACATGCTCACTCGTTAGCTATTCTCCTCCATCTTGTAGGCAAAGTACTTGTCAGAGGTCTCATACCTCTCGACTCGAGTATGAGTCTGAAATACCAATTTCACCTCTTGGCACATCTTATATGCTCCGTGGCATTCAAAACGTTTTTGAAGTCCCGGTTCTAAGCCGTAAAGCATGGTGCACTAAACTATCAAGTAGTCATTACATCAAGATTTGCCAAACGTTCATAACATCTGCATCTGCTCCTGCAACAGGTCCGTCACCTAGCGGTGCATCAAGGACATAATTCTTTTGTGCAGCAATGAGGATAATCCTCAGATCACGGACCTAGTCCGCATCATTGCTACTATCATCTTTCAACATAGTTTTTCTCTAGGAACATATCAAAAATAAACGGGGAGCTACATCGTGAGCTATTGATCTACAACATAGATATGCTAATACTATCAGGACTAAGTTCATGATAAATTAAAGTTCAATTAATCATATTACTTAAGAACTCCCACTTAGATAGACATCCCTCTAATGATCTAAGTGATCACGTGATCCATATCAACTAAACCATGTCCGATCATCACGTGAGATGGAGTAGTTTTCAATGGTGAACATCACTATGTTGATCATATCTACTATATGATTCACGCTTGACCTTTCGGTCTTAGTGTTCCAAGGCCATATCTGCATATGCTAGGCTCGTCAAGTTTAACCCGAGTATTCTGCATGTGCAAAACTGGCTTGCACCCGTTGTATGTGAACGTAAGGCTTATCACACCCGATCATCACGTGGTTTCTCGGCACGATGAACTATTGCAACTGTGCATACTCAGGGAGAACACTTGTACCTTGAAATTTAGTGAGAGATCATCTTATAATGCTACCTCCGTACTAAGCAAAATAAGATGCATGAAGGATAGACATCACATGCAATCAAATAAGTGATATGATATGGCCATCATCATCTTGTGCCTTTGATCTCCATCTCCAAAGCACCGTCATGATCACCATCATCACCGGCTTGATACCTTAATCTCCATCGAAGCATCGTTGTCGTCTCGCCTACTATTGCTACTACGACTATCGCTACCGCTTAGTGATAAAGTAAAGCAATTACATGGCGGTTGCATTTCATAAAATAAAGCGAGAACCATAAGGCTCCTGCCAGTTGCCGATAACTGTTATAAAACATGATCATCTCATACAACAAATTAGATATATATATATATATATCATCATGTCTTGACCATATCACATCACAACATGCCCTGCAAAAACAAGTTAGACGTCCTCTACTTTGTTGTTGCAAGTTTTACGTGGCTGCTACGCGCTTCTAGCAAGAACCGTTCTTACCTACGCATCAAAACCACAACGATTTTTTGTCAAGTGTGTTGTTTTAACCTTATACAAGGACCGGGCGTAGTCACACTCGATTCAACTAACGTTGGAGAAACAAACACCCACTAGCCACCTGTGTGCAAAGGACAGCGGTAGAACCAGTCTCATGAACGCGGTCATGTAATGTCGGTCTGGGTCACTTCATCCAACAATACTGCCGAATCAAAGTATGACATGCTGGTAAGCAGTATGACTATTATCACCCACAACTCTTTGTGTTCTACTCGTGCATATAACATCTACGCATAGACCTGGCTCGGATGCCACTGTTGAGGAACGCAGTAATTTAAAAAAAGTTCCTACGATCAGGCAAGTTCTATCTAGGAGAAGCATAGCAACGAGCGGGGAGAGTGTGTCCACGTATCCTCGTAGACCGAAAGCGGAAGCGTTAAGTAACACGGTTGATGTAGTCGAACGTCTTCACGATCCAACCGATCAAGTACCGAACGCATGACACCTCTGCGATCTGCACACGTTCAGCTCGGTGACATCCCTCGAACTCTTGATCCAGTTGAGGCTGAGGGAGAGTTCCGTCTGCACGACAGCGTGGCGACGGTGATGATGAAGTTACCGGCGCAGGGCTTCGCCCAAGCACTACGACGATATGACCGAGATGTGTAACTATGGAGGGGGGCACCGCACACGGTTAAAATATCAACTTGTGTGTCTATGGGGTGCCCCCTCGCCACGTATATAAAGGAGGGGGGAAGAGGAGGCCGGCCTAGGAGGGGCGCGCCTATAGGGGGAGTCCAACTATGATTCCCAATCCTAGCTGGAGTCCCCTTCCTTTTCCAAGAGGGGAGAGAGGGAAGGAGTAGGAGAGCGAGAAGGAAAGAGAGGGGGCGCCGTTCGGACTTGCCATGGGGGGGGGCGGCCACCCCTTGAGGCCCTTCTCTCCTTTCTCGTATGGCCCATTAAGGCCCACTACTTCCCCCGGCGAATTCCCGTAACTCTTCGGTACTCCAAAAAATACCCGAATCACTCGAAACCTTTCCTATGTCCGGATATAGCCTTCCAATATATCGATCTTTACGTCTCGACCATTTAGAGACTCCTCGTCATGTCCGTGATCTCATCCAGGACCTCGAACAACCTTCGGTACATTAAATCACATAACTCATAATACAAATCGTCATTGAATGTTAAGCGTGCGGACCCTACGGGTTCGAGAACTATGTACACATGACCGAGACACATCTCTGGTCAATAATCAATAATGGAATGTGGATGCTCATATTGGCTTCTACATATTCTACGAAGATCTTTATCGGTCAAACCGCATAACAACATATGTTGTTCCCTTTGTCATCGGTATGTTACTTGCCCGAGATTCGATCGTCGGTATCACCATACCTAGTTCAATCTCGTTACCGGCAAGTCTCTTTACTTGTTCCGTAATGCATCATCCCGCAACTAACTCATTAGTCACACTGCTTGCAAGGCTTATAGTGATGTGCATTACCGAGAGGGCCCAGAGATACCTCTCCGACAATCGGAGTGGCAAATCCTAATCTCGATCTATGCCAACTCAACAAACACCATCGGAGACACCTGTAGAGCAACTTTATAATCACACAGTTACGTTGTGGGTTTGATAGCACACTAAGTGTTCCTCTGGTATTCAGGAGTTGCATAATCTCATAGTCATAGGAACATGTATAAGTCATGAAGAAAGCAATAGCAATAAACTAAACAATCATAGTGCTAAGCTAATGGATGGGTCTTGTCCATCACATCATTCACTAATGATGTGATCCCATTCATCAAATGACAACACATGTCTATGGCTAGGAAAGTTAACCATCTTTGACTAACGAGCTAGTCTAGTAGAGGCATACTAGTAATCTCGATCTATGTCTATGTTTGTCTATGTATTCACACATGTACTAAGTTTCCGGTTAATACAATTCTAGCATGAATAATAAACATTTATCATGATATAAGGAAATATAAATAACAACTTTATTATTGCCTCTAGGGCATATTTCCTTCACAAACTTCATGAAATTTTGCACGAACGTCGGGCATTTGAGCATCTTGCATCACTTTTTTTAATTTTTTAAAATTCCTATTTTCAACACCGATACTATTCATGCCCAGGCTCATCTGAGCCCGGGCACCAAATCGCCGCTCTCCAAACTTAGTATTGCCTCGTAGCATTCACAATTTGCTAGTTAATACTTCAAACTTTACATATAAATCCTATATGCATATTTAAATGGTTGGATTATCTGGCTAGAAACGAATTATCCTACATTATTGTCTATTAGTTATACCATTTTCTATACTGTATCCTATCAGTTGTGTTTAGATGTCAAAAAATATCTTACATTACCCTATTAAAATGGGCATGGAAACAATTTCGGTCGGAAATTATCCTAACCACTTTGACACTTACTCTCATAGTTGAGCGAACTGGTGAAATGTGTGTGTTTGTGGTAGAACCCCCCCCCCCTCCCAAATTTTTTTAACGTTGTGACTTATAATTTTGAAATTCCTGGCTATAACTCGGTTGTGAATTATCTTTGAAACAATCACAAAAAGGATTCTGAAATCAAAATTGGAACTTCCAGAGAAAAACGTTGGTATTTGAATTGTATAGTCCAACTAACATAGAAAGACGAATTATTTAGTTCAAACAACTTATAACCTCGAATTATTTATTCCAAATTGTATATTGGTTTATAGTGTTGAAAATTAGATGATAGAAGTTTGTTAGACAAGGGTTTTGCAAGTTAACAACACCGATTTTTTTAGACATGTCGAATCTATTAATTACACTATTAATTAGACCATGGTCCCTATTCCCTCCTTTCCGATTTATAGGGCTTATCTCGAAATTTTAGTTTTTCCATTTTATAAGGCTCAATTTGATTGTTCCCCATCACAAGTTCAGATTCCAAGGTGCATTAAATCATTGCATGCAAATATTAAATGAAAATTGACCAATGCATGTACTTTATGCATGCATGCATTGCAATTAATGCATTGGTAAACATAATTTTTTGATTAAAATAAGAGCATTAATTGGATGCTTTTTCAAACTACAAAAAGTATTCCACCACTCACCATCTACCTTGGTTGGTGAGATTTTTGAATTGAGCCCTATAAACCGGAAAGGAGGGAGTAGTTTTCAAGGTCTCATAGTCAGTTGAGGTCTTCGATTTAGAATTTGGTCACTCGATTTCCCAAGGAAATCCCATTCAATTCTTTTAACTTACCATGCTCACTTTGAAGCTCTCTATACCTCTATTGAGGTATTCAGTTTTGGAATTGGTCCACATTTTTACCGAGTCAAAGATTTTTCAAATCAACCGGCAACAATCAGCCGATAATAACATATTAATCCCGGCCACCCTCTCATCACATAAAAAACCGTCAGCATGTGATATTGTAGCACTAATATAGTACATGCAACAAAAGTCCCCCTCATAAATATGGGTTGATTAGTAGATAACACAGAATCACACCGCAAAAGACCCACCAAAACACCTCATTATAAATAACTAATCCTCCCTCGCTAGCCAAACCAAATATTCCCTCGGTTGCAAAATATAAGGTGTATTAGCTTTTTGAAATGTCAATTTTCTTTAACTTCGACCAAGTTTAGAGAAAAAAAGATCATCATCCACAATACTAATCAAATAAAATATGAAAATTCATTTCATGATGAACGTAATGACACCGATTTGATATTATGGATATTGATATATTTCTCAACTAATCACCGTAAATTTTGAAACAGATGAAGTAAAAAATAATGAAAATCCAACAACATCAACGCCGTAGCAAAGCATGCCCAAACCCTTCTAGTTATTATGATGCTGCAGATCAAAACTGTTGTGCGTAAAAAGGACAACTATGGTTGATTTTACTGTTAGTTGGGAAAACTAGATTATGTAAGGAGTTCCTTAGAACTTTTATTTGAGGCGCCCTACAACAAATTTGGTCTAATCTACCTACCCTTGTAGTGGAATAACGCAATTTCAAGAAATAAATTCACATCAGTGTTGCAGTTCAATTCATACAAAAAGAAAGTGTTATGAACAATCGATCATGCATATTGGAGAATTGCATTCATGTGTTAGCATCATAGGGAAATAAGAAAAACCCTGGAAAAACCACATAACAATGCCTATAGGCCATGTTTGAGCAGGACCCACACCAGGCCATGTTCAGGTAGTTCTAGGCTCTAGTTTGAGTGCATTCTTTCCATGCAAGCAATCGGAAGAACAATACAGAGAACTGCTTGCCAACAGGAATCAAAGGCAAGATAAAAATAGTACTCCCACCGTAAAGAAATATAAGAGCGTCTGGATCATTAAAGTAGTGACCTAAACACTCTTATATTTCTTTACTGAGGGAGTACTTACACAGGTAAACCCTTTAATTTAAACATCTCTATAGCAATAGATTCATGATCACCATTGCTGATTTTAACTAAGCCACCTAAGATACGAGGTCCGCTTCTCGGTGATCACTACATAACATTCTACAATAACTGTCACAAGGCCAACCGCTTGTGAAGAAATGGTAGTCATCAAACATAACACTACCAACATGGAAAATTCTATATGCTTAGAAAAGCATTACCCTCGAAGAGGGTGCTACCCCTCACTGTCTGGTCATGATTTCTAGGTTTCCCAGCAGCAAGTAAACACTTCAACACCACAATGTCGAATTACGATAGCTCCTCGCACATGGAGTATTCGAAACCAGCAGTGGATCAACATATAGTCGTGAATACATGTAACTAACTAACTAACTATAATCCGATACTTATACGCGACCACAAACTTCAGCAAAAAGTCGACTCTTGTATTTGTCTTGCCAATCTTAACACCATCCATTCAGTGTTATGTCTATTAACAAAAAAAGTATAGATTAGTAGAATATACAAGCATTTGAATGAGGATATGGAGATATTTCTCAATATTAAGCAGCCAATAATATGAACATGCATGTATTGATATATGTAGAGTAGTATTATGCCAATATGTTAAGGGTCACTGCCATGCCACTGCAACTAGACCATCGAGAGGGATTTTGAAGATGAAGAGTGGAAAGGGATTTGTGGAACATCAGACCTGATGGAGAATAGAACAATTGAAACTCAACAAATAAAGCGTAGTTCTTCTTGCCCCATATAACAGCCTAACTTGAAACTCAACATTTGGAGCTATCTTAAGTGTTACGCAGTTACACTTATAAATGACTGCCCAAATGGACTCTGAATTTTAGGACAATCGATGGTAAAAGATGACCTAATCAGTAATTATCCCATATATGGAGACCATCTTGAGATCACCAACCCATCCATTCGCATGCATTAGACTATGAATACCGGTGGAAAGAACAAAGCATGACAATCCACACTCCACAGGGCACAAAATAATGGTATGAACAGTGGAACTAATGGCATTTGTCATGATGGAATCGACTCCGTGACAGTGATATTCTTCAGTTTTATTACACAAGAAGCACCAATATAATTCACAAATAATCATATAAACTATGAAATTTTTTTGCTACAGATTGCACTTGCGAAACAAGTTACTTTGAGTATAAAGGAAGGGACAAAAATCTTACTACAACATCAACATGTGTGAATGCACTTCGATAAAAATGCCATGGCACAACACCACATGCAAGTATATATTAGCTGTGAATTAAATGAAGGTCTGTTCTATAGTAATACCATCATGTTTACTGGAACAAGCCAATTAAATTTCTATTTGCTATCTTGACTAAAATAAGACAATAAATTAAAATGAAACAGATAAACAGGCAGATAAAACAAGACAATAAATTTATATGTAATAGATAAAATGATAAATAACAAGATAGTGCAATTAAATAAGAGATACCCCACAACCCAGCCCTTTGAAATTTGAGGCCTAACACTCACGGTGGGTTGTGGTGGGTTTTGAATGATAAATTCAAGCTTCCCGGTCATAATAATCATGGCTAAGACTGAACATGGACAATGCATACTAGGTTTCCACTGGTGATCTTTCTGTATGGAACTGATTGGTCAAATGGCAATTTCTTTTAAAAAGAAAGTCAGTGTTAAATGCAAATACTTTTAGGAAAGCTAACATCTATCAACAAGCCGAGTAACCAAAGTTTCTTGTGGGTCTAATTGGGATGTACGACAAAACGGTTTGGAATAAAGTTATCAACATCAAAAGTATTACTCGATTACATGTATAAATGGCCGCGACGCGAATAAAAGATCACAAGTTATCAGGATTCATGAAACTAGAAACAGCATGCTCATAAAAAACATATAACGTGGCACCAATAGGTGAACAGAGACGAGGGAGGTATATACCTCAACAACACAACCGTAGCCCTCTACTTCATCCTCCATTGCCTCAGTAGCATAGTGGGTATGATGATGAAACAGCATGTCACACCAGCACCCATTATCCCCACATCCCTCCCCATTGAACCAATCCGTTCCCTCTGAGATCCTTCCACACGCAACAGACCCAACACCAAACCGTATTTAGTTCCGAGCACCATGAAGGCCATCGAAACGAGGCATCCAATCCTGACAGGGTCCTTGAGCATCGACAAAAAAGAAATATCAGTATGAGATCATATTATATGCTCTGAAGCTAGACAGGCTGGCGCAGAGGCGTTTACATACATGGAAGCCGCTTTTGAATTCAGGAAAACAGTGGATCTCAATTTCTAATTTGGAATTGGCAACTTAATTTAAACCACACACATCTAAAACCCCATTTCAGCTGCTATAAAATCGATCGATTATTTATTTATTTATTTTCGAAGCAAATCGGACCAGACGTATTCAAAGGCGCAAGGGGAGCTTTTCCGCGTACCTTCTTGGCGTCGGGGCACGCGCCGGCGACGAACATGGCAAAGGGGGTGAAGGTTAGAATGAAGATAACGGAGATCCAGGACGCCGCCAAGTGCGCGGGGGAACCTCGGCCTGACCCAGGGCAAGGCGCACGCTGGCCAAGGCGAGGCACACCGCGTAGACGACCCTGAAAATCCCACAATGCGAGAAGATGAGCCCGTCCCACCTGGCGAGGGGCACGGGCCTGCGCTCTGACGCCGGCGATAATAGTCATACTGCTTACCACCAACGTCTTACTTTGATTCGGCGGTATTGTTGGATGAAGCGGCTCGGACCAACATTACATGACCACGTTCATGAGACCAGTTCTACTGACGTACTCTGCACACATGTGGCTGGCGGGTGTCTGTTTCTCCAAGTTTAGTTGAATCAAGTTTGACTACGGCCGGTCCTTGTTGAAGGTTAAAACAACACACTTGACGAAAAGTCGTTGTGGTTTTGATGCGTAGGTAAGATCGGTTCTTGCTAGAAGCCCGTAGCAGCCACGTAAAACTTGCAACAACAAAGTAGAGGACGTCTAACTTGTTTTTGCAGGGCATGTTGTGATGTGATATGGTCAAGACATGATGCGATATAATTTATTGTATGAGATGATCATGTTTTGTAAAAGTTATTGGCAACTGGCAGGAGCCTTATGGTTGTCGCTTTATTGTATGAAATGCAATCGCCATGTAATTGCTTTACTTTATCACTATGCGGAAGCGATAGTTGTAGAAGCAATAGTTGATGGGACGACAACGACGCTACGATGGAGATCAAGGTGTCAAGACAGTGACAATGGAGGTCATGACAGTGCTTTAGAGATGGTGATCAAAGGCACAAGATGACGATGGCCATATCATGTCACATATTTTGATTGCATGTGATGTTTATCTTTTATGCATCTTATTTTGCTTAGTACGGCGGTAGCATTATAAGATGACCCCTCACTAAATTTCAAGGTATAAGTGTTCTCCTTGAGTATGCACCGTTGCTACAGTTCGTCGTGCCGAGACGCCACGTGATGATTGGGTGTGATAAGTTCTAAGTTCACATACAACGGGTGCAAGCCAGTTTTGCACGTGCAGAATAGTCAGGTTAAACTTGACGAGCCTAGCATATGAAGATATGTCCTCGGAACACTGACCCCGAAAGGTCGAACGTGAATCATATAGTAGATATGATCAACATAGAGATGTTCACCATTAAAAACTACTCCATCTCACGTGATGATCGGACATGGTTTAGTTGATATGGATCACATGATCATTTAGATGACTAGAGGGATGTCTATCTAAGTGGGAGTTCTTAAGTAATATGATTAATTGAACTTTAATTTATCATGAACTTAGTCCTGATAGTTTTTTGCATATATGTGTTGTTGTAGATCAATGGCCCGTACCACCGTTCCTTTGGATTTCAATGCGTTCCTAGAGAAAACTAAGTTGAAAGATGATGGTAGCAGCTACACGGACTGGGTCTGTAACTTGAGGATTATCCTCATTGCTGCATAGAAGAATTACGTCCTAGAAGCACCGCTAGGTGCAAGGCCCGCTACAGGAGCAACTCCGGACGTAATGAACGTCTGGCAGACTAAAGCTGATGACTACTCGATAGTTTAGTGTGCCATGCTTTACGGCTTAGAATCGGGACTTCAAACATGTTTTGAACGTCATGGAGCATATGAGATGTTCCAGGAGTTGAAGTTAGTATTTCAAGCAAATGCCTGAGTTGAGAGATATGAAGTCTCCAACAAGTTCTATAGTTGCAAGATGGAGGAGAACATTTCTGTCAGTGAACACATACTCAGAATGTCTGGGTACCATAACCACTTGACTCAGCTGGGAGTTAATCTTCCTGATGATAATGTCATTGACAGAGTTCTTCAATCACTGC
>NW_024111104.1:0-14878 GCF_003073215.2 Triticum urartu
GCACCACTTCTCTGGTGCGCCATTAGTGTCAATTTCATCTATAGCCCTTTTCCTAGTAGTGTATGTCATGTTACGGTAACTAGCTAAGTTACTCAATTTACCTCTCTTCTCATTAACTCATTGCCACATAGGCAAATTTGTTGAGTTGGACTCGATGTTACTCTTGAAGTTAATCCCACTTATGGTCAGTCTGAAGTTGTGTGCATTCCAGCTTAAGAGCATTTACAGCCAATCCGGCCCCTAGACGCCCACAGGCGCAATGGCGGGCAGCGCTGGACGACCCCTCATTTGGTTTGTCGGCAGGTATACACTAGAAATATGATCCTCAAATCCATCCAATCCATGCACGCTCATCATAGAGCACAATTCATCACAGTTTAACAGTTCACCAACTACGACAAAACAAAATAAATCATAGTTCAATGATCCAGAAAAGTCAAAATGAAATTCAAGTCTGAGCGGATCACTCGCTGGCTGGATCACTCGCCAGAAACCATCCATGACGCCGCTCCTAGGCTAGCTGTGACGCCCCCGATTCAATCGTACACTAATCATACACGCAAACGTGTACGATCAAGATCAGGGACTCACGGGAAGATATCACAACACAACGCTACAAATAAAATAAGTCATACAAGCATCATATTACAAGCCAGGGGCCTCGAGGGCTCGAATACAAGAGCTCGATCATAGACGAGTCAGCGGAAGCAACAATATTTGAGTACAGACATAAGTTAAATAAGTTTGCCTTAAGAAGGCTAGCACAAACAGGGATACAGATCGAAAGAGGCGCATGCCTCCTGCCTGGGATCCTCCTAACTACCCCTGGTCCCCGTCAGCGGCTGCACGTAGTAGTAGGCACCTCCCGAGTAGTAGTAGTCGTCGTCGACGGTGGCGTCTGGCTCCTGGACTCCATCGTCTAGTTGGAGCAATCGGATATAGGGAAGGGGAAAAGGGGAAGAAAAGCAACCGTGAGTACTCATCCAAAGTACTTGCAAGAAAGGAGCTACACTACATATGTGTGCATTGGTATCAACGGGAATAAGGCTATCATATGTGGACTGAACTGCAGAATGCCGGAATAAGAGGGGGATAGCTAGTCCTTTCGAAGACTACGCTTCTGGTAACCTCCGTCTTGCAGCAGGAGAAGAAAGTAGATGGTAAGTTCACCATGTAACATCGCATAGCATAATCCTAACCGATGATCCTCCCCTCGTCTCCCTGTGACAGAGCGATCACCGGTTGTATCTGGCACTTGGAAGGGTGTGTTTTATTAAGTATCCGGTTCTAGTTGTCATAAGGTCAAGGTACAACTCCAAGTCGTCCTGTTACCGAAGATCACGGCTATTCGAATAGATTAACTTCCCTGTAGGGGTGCACCACATAACCCAACACGCTCGATCCCATTTGGCTGGACACACTTTCCTAGGTCATGCCCGGCCTCGAAAGATCAACACGTCGCAGCCCCACCTAGACCAACAGAGAGGTCAGCATGCCGGTCTAAACCTAAGCGCCCAGGGGTCTGGGCCCATCCCCCTTAGCTCACCTGCACGTTGTGTGGGCGGCTAGAAGCAGACCTAGCCTAGCAGGCGTTCCAGTCCAATCCGGCGCGCGCCGCTCAGTTGCTGACGTCACGAAGGCTTCGGCTGATACCACGACGCCGGGATACCCATAACTACTCCCACGTAGATGGTTAGTGCGTATAGGCCAGCGGCCAGACTCAGATCAAATACCAAGATCTCGTTAAACGTGTTAAGTATCTGCGAACGCCGACCAGGGCCAGGCCCACCTCTCTCCTAGGTGGCCGGGTACTCCTACGAGCCGACCCGTCTTTAGTCACCACAAGTATCATATATTATGCATATAAGTATATACCCATGACCACCTTCCGAGTGATCACGGCCCGGTAGTATAGCATGGCAGACGGACAAGAATGTAGGGCCACTGATGATAAACTAGCATCCTATACTAAGCATTAGGATTGCAGGTAAAGGTAACAACAGTAGTAGTAAGGACAGGCTATGCATCAGGATAGGATTAATGGAAAGCAGCAACATGCTACTCTACTCTAATGCAAATGACCACCTTCCGAGTGATCACGGCCCGGTAGTATAGCATGGCAGACGGACAAGAATGTAGGGCCACTGATGATAAACTAGCATCCTATACTAAGCATTAGGATTGCAGGTAAAGGTAACAACAGTAGTAGTAAGGACAGGCTATGCATCAGGATAGGATTAATGGAAAGCAGCAACATGCTACTCTACTCTAATGCAAGCAGTAGAGAGAAGAATAGGCGATATCTGCTGATCAAAGGGAGGGCTTGCCTGGTTGCTCTGGCAAGAGAGAGGGGTCGTCAACACCATAGTCGAATTAGGGTCGCCGGCAGTCTCGGGGTCTACCGGAAAAGAGTAACGGAGGGGGAATACAATAAATAATAGAGCAATCAAAGTATCACAAAGCATAACAAGACAATACGCGGTGTTAGAGATGGCCTAACGCGGTATGAGATGATACCGGTGAAGGGGGAAACATCCGGGAAAATATCCCCGGTGTTTCGCGTTTTCGGACAAATGAATCGAAGGGGGAAAGTTACATGTTCGCTATGCTAGGGATGCGTGGCGGACGAACGGGCTGCGTATTCGGATTCGTCTCGTCGTTCTGAGCAACTTTCATGTACAAAGTTTTTTCATCGGAGTTACGATTAATTTTCTATGATTTTTCCAAAGTTTTAAGTATTTTCTGAAATTTCTGGATTTATTATATTTAGTTTAATCCGAATTGACCCAGTCAATTTGACTAGTCAAAAGGGCATGTGTGGCCCACATGTCATAGACTATTTATCTAACCAATTAAATAAATCTAATTTATTTAATGAGGGCCTACATGCCATCTACTACTAGACTAACTTAGCACTAATTAAGACCTACTAGTAGTACTAATCTAAGTAAGGGCCGGCCATTACTGGGCATAGCCCAGCCGGCCACACGCACGGCGCGCACACACCATGCTGTACAAGGTACACACAACACACGGACACACACACATAGCTAGAAGTTAATTCTGTTATCTGAACATAGTATTTTGTGATTTTTATATGATTTAATCTAGGCATCAAAAGGATTTGGTCCAATGGGGTAGCCGAGGGATGGCCGCCACGGCGCCGTTGGCAGCGGCCGAATGCCGCCACGCCCCCCCTGTGAACAGAGGACGGGGGCACAGGTGGGCTGCCTGTTGGCAGCTGGGCCACTTGGCCCAGGGTAGTGGGGAGGGGCCTTTTGTTTTTTTTCCTGTTTTTGGTTTATTAATTTTTCTTTTTACAAATTTCCTGTTTTATTTAATATCCACACTATTTAGTTTAATTAAAATACAAAACTAGTTTCTAAATTAGTACTACTACTGATACCTCAGCCACAAAAAGTTTGGTACTCAAATAAAATAGTTCAACATTTTAGAATTTTTTAAAAGGCATTTAACTAATTGTTTAAGCTATTGTTTTAATTATTTTAAGGCATTTAAACCTTTTATAAAAATATGGTTTCTTCACTAATAACACTTATGAATTATTTTCCCCAGTTTGCACATTTTAGTTTTGACATTTGAAATTTTTTATTTTTGACTTAAACTTTAAATTTGAATTTGAACTGTTTTGAATCCAAACGAGATTAGCAACAGTAGCCTGATGACATGGCACCATTAGAAGGGGATTACTGTAGCTTAATTATTCGGGCGTCACACTAGCCTTGCCTACTCCTCCGCGTCCAGCCTTACCGCCTGCTCCGCGGCCATCCTTGCCTCATAGTCCCTACATTCATTGATCTTCTTTTTCATCCCCGCAAACCACTTCTTTGCATGCTTGTCCAAGACACTGCCGTCCGTCAACATTATCTTGCCATCCTCCGCATCTTGCGCAAGTTGCAAGCTCTTATTTTCAAGCTCAATTTCTCCAAATGTCCGGGTCTTCTTGAGCTCCCATTTGATCGCCGCATCCCTCTTCTACAACTCAAGCTTCTCGCTCCCAATTTGTCGCTTCTCACTCGCCCTCTCCCGGTGCCAATCTATCCTCTCCTTTTACTCATCCAACATGAACTTCTACCTTGTTCTCCCTTATGGAAAAAATGCACATCCATGGAGGACATTTTTGTAGCCGCGGTGTCACAGGAGGCCCCGCCTTCTCCGACTTGTTTCTCATCACTTGCCGTTTATCCTTTGACACGGTGGCTCTTCCATTCTCCCCTACAACTTCTTCCTCTTCTTTGTCTAACCCAATTGATTGTTGGGAGTTTGAGACATCATTCTTCCTCTTTCTGGCCTTTAGATTTGCCACAAGTTGTGTCCATTTGATTTGCGATTCAGTAGCACCCGACAATGGCTAACATCGAATGGCTTCTTCTCTGTTTCTTGATATGTAGTGGCCTCCACCACCGTCTAGCAAACAATGTTGTATGTATAACAATGAAATGCAACCAAAAAACAAACAATTCAAATGATGAAAAATGAATTAATTTAGCTTACATGAGTTGACACTCCCATCCCACTTTGAGGGAGTCCAAGCACTTGTGCATAGTAGTTGACATACTTGTTGAATGATACCCCATCGATGTTGGAAAGAAGTCACATTGCGGTTGGTCACGATAGGATGCGGCTCCACATATTGCTTGTGTTCATGATAATGCATCCAAATCTTGTGCCAATACCTATTGCCATTTTGCTCCATGCCACATATGGGGTCCAATGTTGTGGCCAACCAAGATTTAACCAACAAGATATCCTCAAAAGTTGAGAGTGCCAGACCTCTTGCTTTTGGTGTCTTTGGCATTTTTTTATTGAGGTGTGAAGTTCCCCCAACTTCAAACGTAGGACAAGTTGGATCCCGCAACTCAAAGTCCATTTGAGTCGGTTCATGATTATCATTGATATTGTTCAACATGATAAACTCCTAAAATTATCATGATTTCAAAACATTGATCATGTCCAAAATGAACTAACGGTCTATGCAAAACATTGATCATGGCATAGGCAAAGTTGAACCGAGAGGAGCAAAAAAGAACATACCAAGTCTAGTTGTGTCATTCTATCGAATAAGTTGTGGGCAGCTCGGGCGCCGTCGGTGCCTGTGCCCGAACGAGTTGCAGGGAGTGACAGACGTTCTCCGCTGGCCTCTGCATTGGCAGAAAACTCTACGGAATCCCCCAGTCGACCGTCGGATCCTCCTCTATCCCAACCAGGTCCGACGGCGCGATCCTTGTCGGCGGCTGGGTGGACGGGGCGCCGGGTCCCACGCGCGGTCGGGGGTGGGTGGGGGTGGGGGTGGGGAGCTTGCTCCTCGAGGTCCACATCTACTTCCCGTGAGGCCGCTTCCCTCTCTCACTGTCTCCGTCGCCTGTCTCTCTAGGCAATGTTCTCCGGCTTGCATGACCGAGCCAAGGACGGGAGACCCACGGACGACTTTGACGCAGGCTCGTCACGGTGGTGGGGGATGGGTTGAACGACATCTAGTGTGATGGATGGGGGCCGACGGCGAGGGCTTGGACGCAGGAATTGGTGGAGGGGTTGGACCCAGGATTTGAAGAGTTGTGTAGTCAAAATTTCAAAGGCAATTTTTCCAAAGCTTAAAGCCTTGTTTTTGCCATGTATTACCAAATATATCACCATCATGCGGAAAATTCAAATTCTCATGCCTAATTTTTTTATAATTCACTGCAAAGAAACAAAAAATTTAAATATACCAATAGAGAAAGCCTGGTAGGCAAATTAACTTACTGTTGTATGCATATATGACCGTTGGTGTCCGGCGAGGCTCGCACAGCCAGACGGAAACCGAAGGTGACGCGTCCACACCTGTAACGATACATAAATTTAACACAGCTAAGCTAAGATTCGACATAAGAAAGCAGGCCCAATTTTGACATCGGAGGATAAATATATATTAAGATACACGAACGCATCGAATTATGTACCGGACCTTGTACGATTGAACCTGTGGCTTTGCCATCGAGTTATCTACACGAACGAATCGAATTATCTACCAGATCGAGCGAGCCTTCGATGCGGCAATGCCCACTGTTGTCGACTGCAGAGATGGATTAAAGATTGATCGAGACAATAAGAGCCAACGGATGGCTGCCGTCGGATGCTTGGGTCGCTCCGCCCGCCTGCCTGTGCCATCGTGTGTGAGTGCGATCAGGCGATGGCGATCAGGCCAGCCGCCGTGGCCTACCGCTTCTGAGTGCCAACAGAATTGGGGATGGGAGGCGTCAGATTCTTGCGCGATATGTTTTTTTTTAACTAACGATAACGATGGATGGATCTGTGTGGCTCGTGCGTGCAGGCCCTACGTGCTGCAGCGATTTGGGCCACTTGGGACATGTCGGGGTGGTGGCTAGTCTTCATTTTTTTTTTGCAATCAATTCAGAGAGCTTTATTCAAACAAGAGCATTCCTTGGACAGTCAACCATAAGGCTTGTCACAAGGAAGCTGGGAGTCTCATCAAGCCAGCTTTCCGTTACATGCAATGTGCTACATGCAATGTGCAAGCACGCTTAGCACATAGATGAGCCGGAACATTCGCTGACCGATTTACATGTTGAACAACAAAAAGAGAAAAAACACAAGCTAGCTCTCCAATCTGAACTAAGATAGGTGCCACAATAGATCTCGAATTGTGGCGAGAATTCCAGAGATCAACCATCTCCATGCAGTCTACTTCCATTATCACATGTGTGAAGCTTCGAAGTCTTGCAAACAACACCCCGTCACGAAGTGCATAAGCTTCAGCCAAGAGGGGATCGGCGATTCCCATGTATGGTTTACATCAAGCTCCTAACATCTTGGTTGCCGAACGAGCCACACCACCTGCACCTCCAGTGCTTGTGTCGAAGTCAATGGCGCCATCTGTGGTGATAGAAATGTGATCAAACTCAGGTGACCGCCACCCATGCCCCGCCATGGTCATAGTAAGATTCCGAGGAAGATCTAGAATGGCGAGAGCCTTTCTCGTCGGATGCATTGATGTTGCCGGATCTGTTCCTTCCTCATTGTGTTTGATTTTGTTGCGGGAGTGCCAAATGGCCCACATGATCGTAATCACCAGTGGTCTGTCCTTCTCTGAGAAACGATCATGACATAATATATCCCTCGCCCAAGAGTCTGGATGGAGCCGAGGTAGATGTAGATCAAACCATGACCGAGCCTCGTGCCAGAACCTCTTCGCATGCGAATAGTACATCAACGCATGTTGGAGGTCTTCATCTCTAGCTAAGCAGATATTGCATCTGCTATTCTCACTTATATGCCGCCTCTTGAGTGTGTGCTCATCTGGAAGAATGCCGCGGATAACTCTCCACCAGAACACCCTCACCTTCGGGACAACATTGAGCTTCCAAAGTGCAGACCACAACTGTTGATCATCCCGTGAAGTACCGGTATCCGTCCCTTCCTCTAGAGCTAAACGCTCTTTCTGAGTCATAAGAGCACGGTACGCCGTCTTGACAGTATAGTTGCCTGACTTATCGAGCGCCCAAGCGAGAAAATCTTCACCACCGCCTTGCCTCAATGGAATATTAAGAATGGCCTGGGCATCTGGCGCAATGAAATTGTCTCGGACCACCTGCTGTTGCCATGACCAGTTATCACTATCTATCAGATCAGAGACCTTGTCGAGTGTGGTAGGCGATGGTTGCAGCAGTGGCATCATGGAGATGGTTCCCGGAATCCATCTGTCAGTCCATATAGAAGTGGATGTGCCATCTCCAATTCTTTTGATCAAACCGGCTTGGAGAGCTTCCCTGCCCGCCATAATCGCCCGCCAAGTCGTGGAAGCTGACTTGGGCAGCGTAGCATCCATGAAATCAACTTTCGGAAAATACCGTCCTTTTAGCACCCTTGAGCACAATGTATCCGGCTGTGTGAGCAGCCTCCACCCTTGTTTTCCCAACATAGCTAGATTAAACTGGTGCATGTCCCTGAAGCCCATACCCCCTTTGCACTTTGGCGTCGTCAATTGTTCCCATGAGACCCAATGCATTGCCTTCCTGTCAAGAGAGCTGCTCCAAATTTTTTTTCCATTGGGGAGGTAACACTCTTGCATACCTTCTTGGTTAGACGAAAAGTGCTCATACTAAACGTTGGTATGGATTGCACCACTGATTTCATCAATGTTTCTCTGCCTGCACATGCCAATAAACGTTCAGACCACCCTTGCCTCTTCCCTCGAGCCCTGTCACCAATGTGGTCGAAAGTTTCACTTGTGATGCACCCCACAGCAGTAGGAAGACCCAGGTACCGCTTGCTAAAGGCCTCAACCTGAATGTCCAGCATCGCCTTGATTGTTTGCCGCACCGAATCAGGGGTGTTTGTACTGAAGTAAATTGCGCTTTTGTCTCTATTAACCCTCTGTCCGGAGGCATTGCCATAAATCTCCAGAATCGTATTCAATCTGTCCGCGCTTTGTCCACTTGCACTGATGAATATAAGACTGTCATTTGCAAACAATAGTGTCGGTGTACAAAAAGAGGAGTACACTTTTTGTACCCCTATAACTGTGCACGGGCAGTCTGAGCCACGGGCACCACCACACTGAGCAAGGCAAGGGAGGTGAGCCAAGGTAAGGCCGAAGCCCAGGAACAGAACGACGCCAAGACCAAGACCACAGAGAGCAAAGGGGACGAAGCGGACCCCCCGGCAAGATCCTTGCCGGGAGGCGGTTTTAGCAAACCCGGCAAGACCCTTGCCGTGGCAGCTCGCCCCACGCTTACGGAGTGAGTCACCCTTGAGTCCACTGCCCCCATGGGGCAAGGATTCGGGAGACATCCCCGTGGTGGCATGCAGATCTTTGTGAAGGCATTCAAGATCAGATACACCCTTTAGAAGATGATGATCCTTGGCGGGATCCCAGCCAAGGAAGACCACAAGGCCCCCGGCAAGAGCCTTGCCGGGGATGACAGCAGGCGCCACGGCGCATCTGCCGACCCAACCAGCTGGGCAGGCACCTGCGTGGCGGCATGCAGATCTTCGTGGAGACCTACCACTGCGCCACCTCAGCTGCCTGCCTGCCTACATGGCACCGCGGGCGTCGCTGGCCAGGGCGCGTGTCAACACGAGAGGGAGCGGCGACAGACGAGACAGGGCTCTCCCCCATCCCCGATAAAGCAAGGACACCAGGGCAAGACGCATTAAATGCGCCTTGTCATGTAATGCGAGGGATAACCTCGCATCACTGTTCCCTTTCCACCTCCTGTGTGCCACTGTGGCTACCCCTTTCCCTATAAAAGGAGGCCCGAGGCGACCCGGAGAAGGATTCGGCCTTTTGGAGCTCCTCACGCCCCATAGCTAGCTCAAGAACACAGATATACAATCCACCAAAGCAGGAATAGGGTTTTACGCATCCTCGCGGCCCGAACCTGGATAAACGAACCGTGTGCTACCTGTTGGATCCGCTCTTCTCACGACCCCGCGCCCCGCAAGCGTAGTTGAGATTCTTGTGATCCCATAGGTGTCATTCATCACCGACAAATAGATGACTGACCCAAGGTGATCTGAAGCTAGCTCTGATCCCCCTGTCAATATATCCCCCATCATATGACTTGATCAAGGAAGATAAGCCCTATGCACAAATTAGAAATAAATATGGTGATACGGGATCTCCCTGCCGCAAACCTTTCAAAGGGGTGAAAAAAGGAAGAAGCTCCCCATTGACCCGAATCGAGAATCTGACAGAAGATACACACTTCATAATGAGTCTAGTAAAACTCATAGAGAAACCCAATCTCAACATGATGTCCTCCAGCTAGTGCCATTCGACTCTATCGTACGCTTTCATCATGTCAAGCTTGACCGCACATGAATAATTCTTCCCCTTCTTTCTCCGCTTCATTGTGTGCACACTTTCGTATGCAACTAACACATTGTCGGTGATCAAGCGTCCAGGAACAAAGGCACTCTGTTCTTCACTAATAATTTCATCCATAATACTCCGCATGCGATTAGTGATTGCCTTGGCAGCAATCTTATACAGAACCGGACAAAGAGCTATAGGGCGGTATTGAAGAATTGTCTGTGGATGCCGTACCTTGGGAATAAGAATGATCGAAGTGTCGTTAAGTCCGGTAGGCATGTCGCCCCATTCAGAAAATCCAAAACTGCTCGTGTCACGTCCTCCTGGATAACACTCCAGTGACGTTGATAAAAACCCGCCGTAAACCCATCAATGCCCGGGGCTTTGGAGGCCGCCATTTGGAATAGAGCCTCCCTCACCTCGGTTGCATCATATGGTTTATTCATAAGATCATTCATAGCCCGTGTTACTTTCACCGGAACAAAGTTCAACAAATTATTAACATCATAAAAACCTTGGGACTCATACAAGTTCTGGTAAAAAGCTTGCACTTCCTCCTTGTCCTCTCTTTCTGTTGCACAAACCCAGCCGTCCTGGAGCCTGAGATCGGCAATTCTATTTATGCGTTTTCTCACTGCTGCTTGTGCTTGAAAGTAGGAAGTATTACGATCTCCTTCGTGTAGCCAACGGACACGCGAATGTTGTCTCATCCATATCTCTTCCTGATGCATAGCCTCCCGGAGTTTTGTGACCGTACGTTTCTCTTCATCTGTCGGGCCACGTCCAACAGACTCACTCCGGAGCTTATTCAACTTTTTCTGAAGCTGTCTCACCGTACGTGTGAGGCACCTGAACTCCTTTGATCCCCATGGACCAAGAGTGCGCCTGAGAAGATCAAGCGAATCTGATATACCTTGCAGTCCCGGGGCGCGAGCATGACCACACCATGTTTCTGACACAAGCTGATCATAATCCCTGTGTTTGCCAAACTTTTTCATACCTAAACTGCCGTGTATGCTGAGATCTACCCGGCAGAGAAGCTTGCACATCCGCTACAACAAAACAGTGATCCGATTCACATGCCACAAGATGGTTCACTCGGATATACTCATAATGTTGCCGAAACTCCTCATTTGCAAAGGCTCTATCCAGCCTTGCTTTGACATTGGATAGGCCTGCTTGCCTGTTATCCCATGTGTACGCACAGCCTGACCAGCCAAGGTCTTGTAACATATAGTCATCTATAACCTCCCAAAAAGCTCGCATCTGCCCCTCCGGCCTGGGTGTTCTACTGAAGTGTTCTGATGCGAAAAGCGTCTCATTGAAGTCCCCCATGCACAGCCACGCCGAGTGTGGAATACCGAATAAGGTGCGCAGAAAGCGCCAACTATGATGTCTGTTTTCCACTCTAGGAGCGCCATAAAATCCTGTGAATCGCCACTCCAGAGAGTTTTGATTCAAGTCCTTCACCATCACGTCAATATGACTGGTACTAAATTCTTCAGCTCAACTGAAACATCCTTTGTCCAGAACAGACCAATACCTCCGCTCAACCCTTCACTGTCGACTGCATAGCAGCCACTGAAACCAAGTCCATATTTCAGAAATTCAACACGCTCGCCTCTAATCTTTGTCTCCATGACGAAGAGAAGAGAGGGTCCTTCTTGCTTCACTAAACTGCGAATCTCTCGAACTGCCTCGGGGTTCCCAAGCCCCCGGCAGTTCCAACTCATGTATCCCATTGGGACGGGCAGGACCGCGCCGCGGTCTCTGCCGAATTTTCAGGTGTAGGCTTCTTCTTCTTTGGCTCACGTGCAAACTCTCTCCCCTCCTCCTCCTTGTCGTCCAACTTTCCATCAGATATGATTGGGTCTTCTGAATCCTTGCTGTGTTCGCCCTGGCCCGAAGTAAGGAGGAGCTGCTGTTTTGGTTTGTAGACTGGATTCGGCCCCTCCTTCGTCTTATACTGCTGCCTGTTCTTCACAGGTGAAGTTACCTCTACCCCTGCATCTTCCTTAGAGCAAGAATTCCTAGTATTGTTCTTGCCGCTCTGCTCTGAATTCTGGCTCCGGGAAGAGTTGTCACTAGTGGCTGGTTTTTTGGACTCGTCAGCAGCCCTCAGCTCGGCCCCGAACGGCAAGTCACCGTTTGCATCTCGGGTCCCTGGTGTAGGGCAGTGCAGCTCCGAGTGTCCAAGGCGGCGCAGGAGAAGCAAAAGTAAGGGATTTGCTCATACTGAATATCATAGGGATCAACCCTCTTCCTCCTGGCCGAGTCAATTAATATCCACCTTCTCAGAGGCTTGTCCACTTCAATGGTAACCCTAGCCCGCAGATAGCCCCCGATGTGATCAAACTTTGCTAGCTGCGCCTTGGGGTCAATCTGTCTAGCAATAGGTCCAGCCCATGCATCATCACGAAGATTACATGGGAGGCTTAAAACCCTAGCCCACACTTGGAGCTTGTCAAATTTCAATTCATCTGGCCTCATACAATCTTCAAACTCCGCTAGAATCACAGCGTTTTTGTTCAGGTGCACGATGATCCACTCCAAACTCGATCTCTATCTCGTTGATTCTCAAACTCAGCCACAAACATGTTAGGACCAGCAGAGCGGAACTGTAGTCCCCTTGGATTGCCCCAAGCCGGGTGAAGGGCGTTGGTGATCGTCTGGATATGGTACAGATTACGGTGCAAGATCTTGCCTGCCAGCAACCACTTTGCCGGGACTCCTTCCACGCGATCATCCAGAACCAGAGGCGTGGCTTCTTCTTCAGAGATATCCAACTTCCCCAGCGCCTCTTCCAGATGTGTTCTTGCTGACCGAGGGGAGCCCTTCCCCCCATCCTTCTGGTTGGCGTCAACAGGCTGAGATGATGCCATCGCGCCCGATCCAAGCCCCGCGCGCCTTGCCGACGAGATCAGCGAGCGCCGTCGTGTTCCACGTCGAAACCCTAATCGCCGCCGCCAGAGGGAGGGGTCCTTAGTTTCGGGGAAAACCTTTTACGGCTGACGCATTCACGTGGCTAGTCTTCATTTTTGGGTTGAAATCGTCAGCTAGCCTGTTGTCTATACTCATGCTTTCCCCGTACATACATATGGTATACATTATATATATACACATGCTTTCTTGGCAAAAATAATGATACGCGTGTTGTGGTTTTGCACATGTTATATCATAATGTGATAATGCACGGCGTTTGCACCTCACAGCTAAATGTCGAACAGTCTAAACCATACTATGCATCGAACAATCTCACATTTTATTTGAATTTGTGATAATGTGTGGCGTTTGCGGCTTACAACTAAATATCGAACAATCTTAACAATACTATATATTAAACAATCTCACATTTTATTTGAATTTGTGGTAATGTGTGGTGTTTGCAACTCACATCTAAATACTTGTAGGCATAGGGGGCAGGGCATCATACGTTATGTGATAAACACATTATACATATGAGACATGGTTTAGATTATGAAGATCTAGCTAGAGCTTGAAATGTACTGTGATTTGAAATCAACATAAAGTGGATTCAAAAAATCGAGTTCGAGTTCATATAGTACACATAGTTCATATCTAACTCGAGAGTAATCATATGATGTGATGTGAAGATAATACACAAACGATGATTTAACTTGACAATAATGATGATTGTAGATCTAATTAAAATAGAGAAACGAATTCAAATGGTTTGACTTCACAACAATCATTATTGTAGATCTTATTCAAATAGAGAAACGAATTCAAATTTAGTTCATATTGAAGCGGTATTATATACGTTTGAAATGCACTAAAACGTTCATTTGAGTAGCAGGTTGCATGAACTATGCACGTAGCGAAATATTTTAATTGAACATAACATGAATTCAAAGTTTTGAATGACATTTGTAGTGCGAATTGATTTGGTACAGTACACGGGACTAGACTCTCTTGTGTACTGCGAATTGATTTCTTTTTATTTTTTCGTCGACGGAAGTGTGAATTGATTTGGTACAGTACATGTTAGGCTTGTCCAGAAATTTCAATCCGCGCCTTGTTACCCCGAAATAATTAAGTTATATCTTTGTCTCGTTGTGTTCCGACAACTCCCTCCATCTCAACCTGCGCCTTGCTATTCCAAAATTACAACGCGCGCGAAAACTCACACCTTCTGTGAAATCCCGACACGCGAAATGCCCGTGATACCCCTGAACCGAAAGAACCGCCTAGCTCAAATCGGTGGGGCACTTTTGTAACTTACTCCACATTTCGGACAAGCGCGTCCCTAAGCCATGGTTCCCCACTCCCATCCCATCCGCCCGCCCATTCATACACCGAGGCCGCGAAAACCCACGAAGCCCCACACCCTCCTCCGCCCGCCACCCAGCCGGAGTCTCTTCCCCGACGACGTCGTCCACAGCAACACCTCGACGTCCCTCATCCATCGTACCGGATGAGGATCCATCGTCGATCTCGTCGTCCCGCCGGTTCAGCCACCCCGTCGTCCACCTCCAAGGAGCTACCCTGATGTTCCCCTCGTCTTTCGTGCCACCTCCATTCCCACACCGCCGTCTTCACCTGCACCACCGGAAGAGCATCATCACCATTTCCTCGAATGAAGCCGAGGCCTAATCGGCGCCACCAAAGAGGTTGTACAGTAATCGCCACATTTTCTTCTTGATACGATCTTACGGTGCTGCCGGCGCTCGGTCCCGAGCCGACACGGCGCGGCTCCATCCACGGTGGCATCGCCGGACACTTCCTCCACGGTGTCTCTCCCTCGGCGGCGACGTCCACATCAGTAGGAGCTGATGCTGCTTTAGCTCTCACTCGCGCTGCTGCTCTACTCTTGCTCTCGGTCCCCTGCTTGGTCTGCTCTTTCTATTGCTCTTGCTCTTGCTCGCATTGCTGCTCTTGCTCTTGCTCTTTCTTGCGATGCTGCTCCGATTTAGCTACACTTCAGTCGACTGAATCAACTTTTGGGTCAGTCGATTTTTAGGGGGTGGGGGGGGACTCGCCGGGGTGAAGGAAGAACCAGCCACAGTGGGGAGGGGGTGTAAC
>NW_024111106.1:0-9558 GCF_003073215.2 Triticum urartu
TGTCTTCTCTTGTCATAGTCTTCAATGTGAATATCTTCATATACCACCTTTGACTTCAATGTCTTCATACATTTTTAGGGGTCATCTCTGGTAGGAAAACCGAATCAATGAGGGATTTCTACCTGTGTTATCCTGCAATTCTCACAAACACATTAGTCCCTCAACTAGGTTTGTCGTCAATACTCCAAAACCAACTAGGGGTGGCACTAGATGCACTTACAATCTCCCCCTTTTTGGTGATTGATGACAAACTGGTTGAAGTTTTCAATGGGGATAAAAGTATGTGAAATTGTAAAGGATTTAGACATTGTCTTCGAAAGGAGCAGGAAGGCTCCCCCTGAAGATGTGCATCTAAGTATTTTGCTTTTGAATGCAAATGCACATGGCAGGTTGTACTTGCGGAGCTCCTCGTCTACTTATGAAGACAATTTAACATGCATGAACAGATATAATGAAGATAATGACATGCATAATGGAAAATGGACGTCTGCAAAATGACTTCGTGCAGGATTTATCGTCGCACATGCGGAATTTATCATCACATCATAGTGTCGAAAAGGTAGCAGACGACCATCAAGTTTAAGTGTTACAACTCAAAAATGAACCAAATATATCAAAAGCGAGAGTTGTAAGCAGTTGGCAAAAGTATAGCAACCACCCATATGGACCCGCTTGAAGACTATCAACTCATATGCTTCTCCCCCTTTTGTCAGTAAGGACCAAAAAGGTTTGAAGACATAGAGTGTCTACTCGTTCCCATGAGGTGTAGGCGAAGCAGCAGGGTCGTCGTTGAGGTCTGGTGGTGCAGAGGAACTTGGTGTAGTGTCGTCACGCGCTGAAGGTGGAGGTGGTGAAGTGGCATCATCTTGATCATCTATGACTCTGGCATTCACCACTGCAGCTGAGGAAGAATAGTCAGAGTCTTCAAGTGAGGGAGTCCGACGCAAGTGAGCATTCCTTGGAGGAGTGGAGTCAAACTTGAATCTTTCTGTGAAGCCATTGTCTTGAAGACCTACTTCAGCAGTGAGCAATGTCAAACTCTTCCAGGACCTCCGACAGGTTTCATGTGTAACAAAGGCATTCTTGGTGGCAAGATTGCGAATGCGATTGACGTCCACCAAGAGGCTTTCTATCTGACACTTAAGCCAGTCATGATGCTTATCCTATTTCTGATGTAGAGCGACGAGAAGCTCTCGGTCATTGAGAACACGAGATCGCTTCCGAGGCCTTTGGGCAATGGTGCTTCCAGTGGCTTCAGTATGGGCGCGAGGGGCACATGTGTTGCCAGCCAAGGGGTAAACACGAAGATAAATTGGATCCTTTGCAGGCTATGGGTAAATGGTTTCAACAGACAGATCAACCCGTGGCAAGAATACGAGATGATTGCGCGCAGATGGCTGATAGTTGAAGGCAGGGTGAAGCTTGATAAGGCGCATTACCCATGGAGCATAGAACTTCAGACCAAAGATGTCGGAGCCAGATGCAGCCAACTCCTGATGAAGAAGTCTTGAGCATTGAAGCTGATGCCATTGAAGATATAGAAAACTAAAGTCTTCATTGCTCCTTCAAGCTTCGCTGCAGATGAATTTCCTTTGACAGGCCATAGAGTTTTTCTGATGATATGGTAAATGGTGCGGGGCAGATACTCTAGTTCTTCGACATAGAATTCCGTTGGGTATTCAGTGTCGCGTGGCAGAGGCTTCATCATGCTCAGCATTTGGCTCATGTTAGGCTCAGGCTTCTGAAAAATGCTCTCCAAAGCATTTTGGTGTTGTTGACAACCTCTCCTGCAATGGGCTGGGTGAAGCTTTGACGATCAACATTGTGAAGGTAAATTGGATCCTTTGCAGGTTATGGGTAAATGGTTTCAACAGACAGATCAACCTCTGGCAAGAATACGAGATGATTGCGCGCAGACGGCTGATAGTTGAAGGCAGAGTGAATCTTGATAAGGCGCATTACCCATGGAGCATAGAACTTCAGACCAAAGATGTCGGAGCCAGATGCAGCCAACTGCCTGATGAAGAAGTCTTGAGCATTGAAGCTGATGCCATTGAAGATATAGAAAACCAAAGTCTTCATTGCTCCTTCAAGCTTCGCTGCAGATGAATGTCCTTTGACAGGCCATAGAGTTTTTCTGATGATATGGTAAATGGTGCGGGGCAGATACTCTAGGTCCTCGACATAGAATTCCGTTGTCAGCGTCGCGTGGCAGAGGCTTCATCATGCTCAGCATTTGGCTCATGTTAGGCTCAGGCTTCTGAAAAATGCTCTCCAAAGCATTCTGGTGTTGTTGACAACCTGGTTCATAATATTCGCCAGGAGTGGGCAGGGATGTAAGCTCAATGATGTCTTGGGCTTTAGCTTCATGATGGACATCGCCTGTCATCCACTCAAGGATCCAAGTTTTCGGATCCTTGTTGTACCCACGAATGTGGAGGGTAGCATAGAATTGATGCAGAAGTTCTTCATTCCAGTGTTCCTTGGCAGTCACAAAGTTGAGCAGACCCGCATCACGGAAGCAGTCAAGGGCTTCTTCAAGGCATGGCAGTCCAGCAATGGCTTCACAGTCAAGATGCCTATGTGGGAAGATGCGCCCCTGATTGTACAAGATGCAAGAATAGTAGCTTCGCTGCTGATAACTCCAGAATCGATCTGAGGAGATTCTTGGCCTTGTGTAGGGGTTCTTGTCACTATCAAAGAATGTGTTGTGTGCCTTGAATCCATTCATATTAAACGATCCTGGTGACATTGCAGTACCTGGGAACCGTGGTAGCCTTGGCTTTGGCTTCTGGACCTGAGGCCTGTGCTCCACATGATAGGCAAATTGAGGTCCGGGAGCAGGCGGAGGAACCAGAATTGGCCAGTGGACTGTAACAAGCTGACCACGATCATATACTTGCTCGATGGTGTGTGGCCTGGGAGGTGGTACAGGAGCAAAGGCATTGGCTTCAAGCTGCAGATTTGCATCAGGTGCATCATAAGCTTCAGGTGTAGCGACATCTGGTAGCACATTAGCTTCAGGCGCCACATTAGCTTTAGCCATGACAACATCATTGGCTTCAGTGTTGGTGGCAGCCTCAGTATTGGTAACCTCCACTTCATGGGCTGAAGGGTCAGACACGTTCTCCTTGAGAACAACTTCAGGGTTGGACGGGGGTGTAGCAACTCTTTCTCCATCTCTTGGTTCTTCTTCTTGATCATGGGCCGATGCAGCCGGCATATCTTCAGCTGTTTTGGCTTCAGATTCAGGGATATTCGCAGTAGGAGAGGCTTCAGGAAAGACTTCGCATGAAATGGATTAGCGCTCTTGTCCTTCTAGAACACTTGACAATGTGACCTGTGGCCTTGGTCCTTTGCCAAGCCTGTGAAACGCTGGCGACGGCTGTGGAGATGGAGTTGGTTGGGCCTCAAAGTCTTCACTGTCAATCACAGGAGTGGTGACCTGTGGTGGGGGAGTAACTGGTGTTTCTTCATCACGAGGGGATTCTTGAGGGTGATCAGCCCATGAGTCATCCTGAGCAATTGGCGCCAATGGACGACCAATGCTGATGAGTTTGCTGTTCGTAAGAACAGGCGATGATACCAAATTGTGCTCGATCTAAGGAAGGACTTCATCATCTTCAACATTGTCTTGACGACCAATGTCTTCAGCTGCGGTGGGGTCAACAGCTGGATTCTCTTCAGCTTCAGGCGCCTTTGTGGAAGCAGGCTCATGAACTACCAAACAACCTTCTTGATGTGCAGAGGAAGGACGAGCAACAGAAATTGGCTCGACAACAAGGGGCTCTGTGGAAGCAGCCCGGTCTCTCTTCTTTGTTTTTCTTTTCTTGGTTGGTGGAGCATCATCAGTGGTGGCTTTGGTCTTGCGCTTTCTGACTTCGGCTTCAACTGCTCTCGTTTTCTTGAACTCTAAAGCCACTGTGGGGACCTTAGGCTTCGAGCCTGTCATACTGGCCAGGAAGACAATGTGAGGTGCTTCCTGCCTTAATGCTTCTGGTTTGGCCACAACTGGCTTCTTCTTCTTCTTCGCAGCCATTCTGGGGTCGATGCCTGGTCGCCCCAAAGCCTTGCGCTTTTCAGCTTCATTGTAGCCTTGAACACATTTGGCAGCAAGATTCTTCATGCGCTCACGAGAACCTTTTGCTTCTCGTTTCTTGTGGAATGCCTCCTTGAGCTCATGCATCATGAATTTGAAGTTTTGAATGTCTTCAACATTGAGTTTGGCCATGTGCTTCTTGAACTGAGCCTTTTCATAGTTCAGGAGCAATGGCTTCAGATCAACAATCTTCTGGGCAAGAGCTAGTTCAGGAGCAATGGCTCCATGGAAGGAGACGCTGAGGCCAATTGGGAGCTGAAGATCATCAAAACTGAGGTCTGGGCTGTCAAACCACTCATCAATAAACTTGTACAGAATCTCCACATCAAATAGGGGAAGATCATTGAAGATTTCTGCCTCTTGATTGCTCTTTATCAATTTCTCAAGAGCATCATTGCCAAGATCGTCGTCGCTAGACAGATCAATGGCGTCATTCTCATTTCTCAAAACAGCAGCAGGGGTCAATGCTTGACTAGTTGGTTGCATGGGCTTTTTCAACTTGTCAGACTTGGAGATGTGTGAGAGATCTTCAGACTGCACACATGAGATCTTCAGACTTCAGGCTTCAGGAGGTGCAGTGGCTAGTGGCTTCACCCGTGAGATCTTTGGTGCAGAGGAGGGCTTTGAAGCCTTTGGTTTCTTTTGCTTCACAGGCTTCGGTGGCGCAGGCGCTTCGTCAGAATCAGCGTCATCTGCAGAGTGGTCCACGGCTGCCCCTTGAACCTGAATGTGAGTGATGAGACCTTCTAAGTTGTAGAAGGGCCGAACAAGATTGGCTTCAGCTTCGCATGTGCCGTCAGCACGTGGTGCAGAGGGGCCTGGGTTGAAGTCTAATCCCAATGACTTCTTGTTTTCCTTGGCCGAGTTCTTTGCAGACTGATAGTTGCACTTGAACAGATTGTCATCTCGACACCATAACAATGACGATGGGTCGGCATCAGTAGGCTATGGCCCTCGAACCATGCATGGGTAAAATCCTTGAGCAATGGCTTTAGTTCTGGTCTTGGGTTGAAGATTTTTATAGAGAATATCTCCCCAAGGACGCGAGAGAGCATTCTTTTCACCATACTCCTTGGTGACGAATCTGTACTTGAACCATTGCTCGGCCCAGTATCTTCGAATCCATTGGATTCGTGTCTTGCGCTGACCATAGCTTTCTCCGGTGTCAGTTTTGTATAGTTCATAGAGATCTTCGGGCAGGTCCATTGATGTACCCCCACGGCGCTGTCTGCCACCCTTCCTTGCCGATTTCTCTTTTGCCATGAAATTTAGACTGAAAGGCTTCAAAACTGTCAAAGTCTTCCGTCTACTGGTGAGACAGGAACTGGCTTCAGGAGAATTTATGTGATGCTGTAAGAACTCTGCAAATGAATGCAGACTATGAGAACCAAGGGATTCTCCCACGGACATGTACCTGTGATAGCATTAGAGATGCGAGGGAAGGGGAAGAGGTCATATGCATTCTTAGAAGATTTTGAAGATAAATCAGTTTAGAAGACATTGACCTCATAGTGCGAAGACATTCACTCATATGTAGAGAATTGGTTCCAGATTTGTACGAATCCACGAATAAGTACAAGTGAGGAATCTAACTACTTTGTGAAGCATAAGTGAACATACTAGGCATGCTATGAGATGCAGAACATGATAGATCCAACTTTGTAGCAAAGAGACCACTTGTGGTTGAAAAGGATGAATCTATCGGATCAAAAAGACTGTAAAAAGAGTTTTTATTTACCACTCGAGGAACTACTAGACGGAGTAGGAGAAGAGGCCGAGCAGTTCGATCTTTCGTGCCCTAACTTGGCGACGGAGGACACCTACGGCGACGGCGGAGAAGACGATGTCTGCGACCGGCGTGAGGACGGCATCGGTGAGGTCGCGGCAGCTAAGCGCTTCGTCGCTGGCGTCGTCAAGGGCTAGCGGTGGCGCTAGGGTTTGTGCGAGAGAGAGAGAGAGAGAGAAGTGGGAGAAGAGATAATGACTGGGGTGAGGCATGTATTTATAGGGACATGGACGGCACAACGTTATTACGCAGGTGCCCCTGGCGGTTCACATCTGAAGGACACATGGCGATCATGCAACACATCGGAGGTTGTTCCACATTCCCACGTACGCCTGGATTGTTGGGTGGTCGTTCCCGCTTCTTCGGGTTTCAGGTAAAAAGGATTGAGCATTGAAAATAGATTAATGTTTGTCTCTATATCTTCTACTGACAAGGACGCAGAGAAGACATTCGACAGTTTCAATAGAATGCATATGATTTGGATAGATAGATTTGAGACGGGAGCATAGAAAGGTTAGGGTCCGATCACATTCACTTAGTTCAAAAGATTCAACTAGAAGACATAGCTATAAGTGAATGTTGTAGAGGACAGAAACCAAATCAATATATTGAAGATAAACATGAAGCCATGTTAACATTGAAGACAAACCAAATGCGGAGACTTTGCGAATGTAACGCCAACAGAAAATACTCCAAACAAGAGTTTGGTGGTGGCGTTACCCACCTTATAGGAAGTATTAGACCCAGACACGGCGCACAATTATCATGGCACTCTGAAGTGAAATTCCGTGTTAATGTATTCACACCTAGAGTGTAAGTCTTCATTAGTTGAAGATATACGTTACTTCGTGTGTTTGCACATCTAAGTCATCAACATGCATAAGTGTGAGGATGTGTGCATGATCACAGGACATTTGAGGATTCCAAGATATTTAGCTCACACTGCAACTTGCAAAACCTTTTCTCATCCAAGGGCTTTGTGAAGATATCTGCCAGTTGCTCTTCAGTGCTGACGTGAATGATATCAATATCTTCCTTCACAACATGATCTCTGAGAAAGTGATGATGGATCTGAATGTGCTTTGTCTTCGAGTGCTGAACTAGGTTGTTGGCGATCTTAATGGCGCTTTCATTGTCGCAGTAGAGTGGCACTTGCTTCAGATGAGTGCCATAGTCTATGAGTGTTTGCTTCATCCATAGAAGCTGAGCGCAGCAAGATCCAGCAGCAATGTATTCAGATTCAGCAGTGGAGAGAGATACACAGTTCTGCTTCTTTGGAGACCAACACACAAGTGATCGTCCCAGAAAGTGACATGTGCCTGATGTAGACTTGCGATCCACCTTGTCACCAGCATAATCAGCATCCGAGAATCAAACTAGATCAAACTCTTAGCCCTTTGGATACCATAATCCTAGTGTTGGGGTGTAAGCCAAATATCAAAGAATTCACTTCACAGCTAAGTGATGCGATTCCTTTGGTGCCGCTTGGAATCAGGCACACATGCAAACACTAAGCATGATATCTGGCCTAGATGCACATAAATAAAGCAAAGAACCAATCATGGAGCGGTATACCTTTTGATCGAACTCTTAACCATTGGCGTCAGAATCCACGTGACTCTTGGTAGGCATTGGCGTCGTATAACCCTTGCAGTCTTGCATTCCAAACTTCTTCAGGCAATCTTTGAGGTATTTCTCTTGAGATATGAAGATGCCGTTGCGTTGCTACCGTATTTGAAGACCAATGAAGAACTTCAGCTCACCCATCATGGACATCTGATATTGCTCTTGCATCATGTATCCAAACTCATCATTGTATTTCTGATTGGTGCAGCCGAAGATAATGTCATCCACATATATTTGGTACACAAACATTTCACCATCATATGTCTTCGTGTGTAGCGACCAGACCTCAAATGGTCCAATCTCTGTGCTCCGGTGTCATCCCTGGATCAGTAATGCTGACACCACACAGTACTTGAAGGATTTATAACTAAGTAGCAATCATACACTTATTACATCGAGTGTCTCAATAGAGAACTTATTACAATAAACATGGCTTAAGGCCATCTAATAACGATAACATCGGAAGGCTTGGAAGATAAGTGAGTCCATCAACTCCAACGGCATCACTGAGTATAGAACCACGACCTAAAACACCTTAATCATCGTCTGAAAAGTCTGCAACATTAACGTTGCATATTTGGCTGATGGAAAGCTCTATGGTTACAGTTTTGCGAAAAGCTAATTTTTCCCTACTGTAAAGGAATAAATTTATTTAACTATCATGGTGGTTGTTAAACATTGAGAATGGTTGACAGCATCCTCAATCCCAATTAAACATCATCATTAAACAAACCCATCAAAATTAAATTTTATAGTAACATGTTGAGCTTCACATGATAATCCAGGTACTAGATACTCAAGATGTCCATAACCGGGGACACGGCTAACCATGATTAGTTTATACACTCTGCAGAAGTTTGCGCACTTTTCCCCACAAGACTCGATCTCCTCCGTTGGATTTCTCGCACTACAGGGTGTTTGAGAAACGAATGACCGAGACATAGTCTTTCAGAAGCGCTAGCACCTTACGATGGGTAGACCGTACCACCTACATCCCCTACATCTTCTAGTCTACCACTGTAAGAGTTCGCATGACTTAGTAAACTATGCTAGAGCCCATAATAGCTTGTGGTTGCACACGGAAGTTTCTAGTATGAATAATCTCATGATCCCTTTGAACCTGGGTGGGGGTCCAAAAGAAAACAGGCAATCCTGGAATACCCAGGTACCTCAATCCACCCAGATGTGTCTTTAAGTTGCCACCTTAAATAAACCATTAATTAACAAACTCACATCTTTCATGGATACACTCACCCAATCCACGTCTACTAGCATAGCATGGCATAATAAGCAACATAGAAGTAACTCCCAAAGGTTTGATAATAAACAGGTAATAGGTACTACCTCAACTACTTCCCAAACCCACAATTTAATTAGATCCTAATCATGCAATGTGTAAGGATTGATCTAATGCAATAAAACTGGGTAGTAGGAGGTATGATCAAAGTGTTACTTGCCTTGCTGATGATCCAGAAAACCTAGCGATTCGAAGTAACAAGCGGCGCACTCCGGGTACTCTATCGCAAACAACCAGCACACAATAAGTACTCAACTGATGCACAGGTAAAACTCAAATAAGAGATATAACCAGAAGGTTCAACTTAAGAACTCCTGTTGGCAAAAAGAATCAAATCGAACGAAGCAATGGAAGACAAACGGCAAAAGAAACAGGCTTCATTTACTATTCTGGATCTAAGGCAATTTTTACAGTAGCAAAAACTTGTTTAAGTTGGTTAAACGGAAAGAGGGTTTCGAGACGAAACTCCAGGCGCTTGAATCGCCTGATTCCGATAAACGAGCGAAAAGATATACTAAAACGAAAACCGGATCAGAAATCGCGATCAGAAATAATCGCGGAAAATCCGAGAAAAAGAAAAACGACGAACAGATTAACGAACGAACGTTCGTTATCTGGATCTAAACGATGAACACGTTCGTTAAAACGAACGAACGAGCGAATGGTCGCTAAATAACTAAACCGCAAAAAAACCATTCTAATAATAAAAAACGGATCTAAAAAAACCGCGACCGGCGGCTACCTCAGGCG
>NW_024111107.1:0-13672 GCF_003073215.2 Triticum urartu
TGTCAGCAGATTAGATTTTTGGAAATATTATTCTCTCTACGGTGGTATATGGAACTTATTTTGCAGGGGCGGACACTATCCTTGTATTCAAACTCATTTGTGGTGTATTCGGAGGAGGAACCCGCCTTGCAATGCCGAAGACAACACTGCGCGTCGGACTCATCATCATTGAAGCCTGGTTCAGGGGCTACTGAGGGAGTCCGGCATTAGGGGGTCTCCGGACAGCCAGACTATATCCTTTGGCCAGACTGTTGGACTATGAAGATACAAGATTGAAGACTTCGCCCCGTGTCCGGATGGGACTCTACTTGGCGTGGAAGGCAAGCTAGGCAATACGGATATGTATATCTCCTCCTTTGTAACCGACCTTGTGTAACCCTAGCCCCCTCCGGTGTCTATATAAACCAGAGGGTTTTAGTCCGTAGGACAACAGACAATGATACCATAGGCTAGCTTCTAGGGTTTAGCCTCTCCGATCTCGTGGTAGATCAACTCTTGTACTACTTATATTATCAAGAATAATCAAGCAGGACGTAGGGTTTTACCTCCATCAAGAGGGCCCGAACCTGGGTAAAACATCATGTCCCCTGCCTCCTATTACCATCCACCTTAGACGCACTACAGTTCGGGACCCCCTACCCGAGATCCGCCAGTTTTGACATCGACAGCCATTGACGTGATGGTTCTCAAAGATATTAGGAACATTTGTGGAATCTTGTACATCAGGAGCAGTATAAGCATCATCTTGTTGTGCAAATTCATTAAATGAATTCCTTTGCTCAAACATTTGCAATACTCTCAAGTCATCGCTACATGCAAATGTGTCTTCCAAGAAAAATATCTGTGTTGCTTGATTTGCTAAAATAAAAGGCTCGTTGGTCTGGTACGCCGCCTTGACATTGATGGATTTGAAATAATCATCAGCTCTGGGTTTTGCGATCCTGGAAAATAAGTTATAGCAATGACGGGACAACAGAACCACACATCAATGAACCTCGAAACTAGAGATATACTGCAACTGAACAATGTCTGTTATGTTAGCATACATTTCATTTCTCTCTCTTCCATACGTATTCGTGCTCATGATGGAACTGTTTTGTGTCTTCCTGCCTTCGTCGCGTGCAAGGGTGTTGTAGCGCACGTCTCCAACAATGTAGGATTCATAATGTCTTACCCGAGTATCAGGACCCATTGCTAGTGCGTAAAGGGAATCATCAACTGCTTGCCCATCCTCCCGCATCTTCTTAACCTATGGTTAGAAAATAGACAAGCTGATCACCTTATGTACCCAATATATTAAAAAACTGACAGTGCAATTCAACAGCTTACATGGCTCTTGCACCATTTCGCAAATCCCGCAATAACCAGTTTGTCAATGTTTCTTGGATTTTGCGGCAGTAGCTCCTTTTTGTAGATGCTGCACAACATAATGATCACGTCAAACATCTAAATATATAAGAATGTACTACAAGTTTAGTAGATTACGATGTATAAGCTACAGTACTTAGCACTTACTTGATATAAGGTAGTATCTCAGGACAGTTATTCAACACATACCAAACCATTTTGTCCAAATCTTTAGGTTTGTCGTCTTGTTGACTCTTCCCTATAACTCAAACAGAACAATAGAAAATATTGAGCCCAGGATTGTCTTCACCCACCTCTTTGCTAAGCTGATCATTTGTTTCAATGTATTTTGAGAAGAATGTCAATGCCTCTGTAGCAATGTAGGCCTTTGCAATGGAACCCTCGGGTCTAGGTCTGTTCCTAACATAGCCCTTGAAGGTGCCTAGCCGCCTTTCAATAGGGTACATCCAGCCATACTGTACTGGACCTCTAAGTACTGCCTCATCAGGTAGATGAACAGCCAAATGAACCATCACATCAAAGAAGGCTGGAGGATATATCTTCTCAAGGTCGCATAGAATAGTTGGTATCTTGTCACTAAGATGCTCCAAAGCATCTATCCTGATATTTCTACTACAGAGTTCCCTGAAGAATTGTCCCAACTCTACAACTGCTCTATATAAGTCAGGGCGGCCCAATCCTCAAAGGATAACAGGTAAAACCCTTTGAAGTAGGGAGTGGCAGTCATGGGTTTTCAACCCTTGTACCTTGTTTCCATCTGCATTGACTCTCCTTTCAACGTAATCAGCATCTGCACACAAATAACAACTACTCGCAACCCAGCGTGTAAAAGGGGTTGTCAATCCCTTTCAGGTAGCGGCGCCAGAAATTGGCAAACAGACGTGAGAGAGTTGTAAATATGGATAGATCGACGTCAAATAAAATAAATTGCAGCAAGGTATTTTTGTATTTTTGGTTTAGTAGATATGAAAATAAAAGGCAAATAAAATAGATCTCGAAGGCAAATAATATGAGAAAGAGACCCGAGGCCCGTAGGTTTCACTAGTGGCTTCTCTCGAGAAAAATAGCAAACGGTGGGTAAACAAATTACTATTAGGCAATTGATAGAACTTCAAATAATCATGACGATATCCAGGCAATGATCATTACATAGGCATCACGTCCAAGATTAGTAGACCGACTCCTGCCTGCATCTACTACTATTACTCCACACATCGACCGCTATCCAGCATGCATCTAGTGTATTAAGTTCATGGAGAAATGGAGTAATGCAAAAAGAACGATGGCATGATGTAGACAAGATCAATCTATGTAGAGATAGACCCTATCATTTTATCCTTAGTAGCAACGATACATACGTGTCAGTTCCCCTTCTGTCACTGGGATCAAGCACTGTAAGATCAAACCCACTACAAAGCACCTCTTCCCACTGCAAGATAAATAGGTCAAGTTGGTCAAACAAAACCCAAATATCGGAGAAGAAATACGAGGCTATAAGCAATCATGCATAGAAGAGATCAAAGAAACTCAAATAACTTTCATGGATATAAAAAGATAGATCTGATCATAAACTCAAAGTTCATCCGATCCCAACAAACACACCGCAAAAAGAGTTACATCATATGGATCTCCAAGAGACCATTGTATTGAGAAACAAACGAGGGAGAGCAAGCCATCTAGCTACTAACTACGGACCTGAAGGTCTACAAAGAACTACTCACGCATCATCAGAGAGGCACCAATGGAAGTGGTGAATCCCTTCGTGATGGTGTCTAGATTGGATCTGGTGGTTCAGGACTCTGCGGCGGCTGGAATTGATTTCCATCGACTCCCCTAGGGTTTCTGGAATATTGGGGTATTTATAGAACAAAGAGGCGGTCCGAGGGGCACCCGAGGTGGGCACAACCCACCAGAGCATGCCTGGGCCTCCAGGCGTGCCCTGGTGGGTTGTGCTCCCCTCGGAGCACCACCCCCCCATGCACTGCCTTGGCCCATTAGGTGTATTCTGGTCCATAAAAAATCTCCGTAAAGTTTCGCTGCATTTGGACTCCGTTTGGTATTGATTTTTACGATGTAAAAAACATGCAAAAAACAGCAACTGGCACTTGGCACTATGTCAATAGGTTAGTACCAAAAAATGATTATAAAACATCCAAGATTGATAATGTAACAGCATGGAACAATAAAAAAGTATAGATATGTTGGAGACGTACCAGGCTGGAGGCAAATCCATGTGGGAATCTCACATGTGACAGGACCTCGCATAATTCTTTTCTTTTTACCTTGTCCAAGACGTACACAACTGGTGCCCTATCCCGCGGTTTACCTTCATCTTGCACCTGCAAATCATGTCCGATACCGAGGTGTGTCAAATAAATCCTAGATTTTAAGGTATCTTTCATCTTGCCTTCATTATTAAGAAAGTGTGTCGATAATGCTGTCACATATATTTTTCTTGATATGCATCACATCAAGATTATGCCGCAGATCCAAATCTTTCAAATACTCCAAGTCCCACAAAGTGGACCTGCGGGTAAACAATAATCTCTCTTCTGCCCTGCCACGCTTCCTTTTCCCACTACCATTATCACGATGGTTTCCTGGTGTAATATGCCTGACCTTCACTACTGCAGGATGCTGCTAACACGACACTACGATCAGAGACCCTTCGAGAAACTGTGTGCGATGCAATAATCGCAAACGGTGCTGTATGAAAACCATCAGAAATGTATAAAATGTTTGCGATGACGGATGCATCAAACACGGTTCAGGTTTTATTTGTGTGTGTGATGAAGGGCAGACGGTTCAGTTCAATGAACTGTTTGCGATGAGGAGGAACAAAAGAAACGGGCAGCCAGATGAAGGCATGTGCGATACACAACATACGGTTCACTTGGATGAACTATTTGTGATTAGGCCACACAAAAGAAACGGTCAGCCAGATCAAATGTGTGTGTGATATACGGCATGCGGTTCACTCGGATGAACTGTTTGCGTTGAGACATGAGAACAAAAATGGTTCAAATGAACAAGATGTGTGTGATACGAGGCAAACAGGTCTGTAATCGGAGACGTGTGCAAAGACCGATAACAACATAGATGATTACTGCTAACAAGCCATGTGTGTTGTGAGCAAACGATTGCTGGTATACAATTGTGAGTGATTGATGAAAACATCACCAATGGGTTCTATTGTTTAGTCCGTGTGCGATGTGATTTTCTTTATCCGCACAACATCTACGCTCTATCTACAGCATCAACATATATACTTAAAAGACAGCATTGCATAACCAAATTAAGCATACAATTACATAAGTGACTACACACATAACATTTCCACACACCAAAGAAAGCAATTACATGCATACTAAAGTAGGAGAAACAAGGATCTAATCATCTACTTACTATTGCGAGGACACTTGCCATTTCTCTGCTTCCGGCTGGATCCCTAGCCATTTTGGGGAATGAGGGACATGGTGGCGCATGCACATCTGGGCGACGGCGACCTTGGGATGAGACCCGGCACGAGCGTGGGTGTACTCGAGGTCGAACCCGACCACCTTGTACTTCGCCTCGGCAAGCAACAGCTCCATGATGTGGATGGAGTGCTTTGCCCAGACCGGGTAGTTGGTGTACACCACCGAGAGGTCCATGAACCTTCTGTGGGTGTCCACCATGGCACACATGGTGAACTGTTGCTCGTCGTCGGCGGCCACTCAGAGCACCACTGGAGCCACGCAGGATACCCTCTAAGAATTTCTCGTGGTGGGTGTGCTTCTTGCAATGGTGGGGCGCGATCGAAAGGTTGAAGAGACACAAGGGTAGGTTAAATGGCCGTTGTAATAAATGGGGGCCGGCCGGCCTGTAATCGTCACGTCTTGTCACGGCGTTCATAGCAGAGGATTCCAGAATCCAGTGCACGCTTGACAACACCGCACCCCAGGCGTGGGCTCAAAGAGCCTGTTCCCGCGCTACCGCGTTGTTTACCGCGCAAGCTTCCCGCCCGGCTAGTTTGGCCACGCGTCGGCTAGAAGGGGACAAATCGTGGGCGTTTATTGGCAAAAAGCTTTGTAAAAACAAAGTGTGTGGAATGACTTCGGTCATAAGTTTACCCTTGGGTGATGAGGTCAGAGTTACACAGAAGGGTGATGATGGACACTCGAGTGTGATAATTAATTCTGCGCTCTACAGTGCACACGGTGGAAGAAACCAACTGTGTGCAATAATGTCGAAGATCACAGTCGAGTTAGCTATACAGATCGTGTGCTGTGAGATAGACAAGGTAAACTGATTCGAGAATGGTTAACAAAATCTAAGACCATAGCATATTAAGGTCAAAATAGTGCTAGCAATATACGAGTCTCATATGATGCCATTTCAACGATTGTACCACAAAAGCTTGAAATGTTACAAAGTTCAAATTCCAGAGTTATATGGCTCAAATTCGAAGATTACAAGGTTCAAACTGATATTAGAAATGAAATTCAGCTCATCAGCTGCAAACGCTCGCGCTGATGTGTTGAACATGGATATCAGAGAGGTTCAAACTAATATCACCGCCTCTAAGTTTGGCTTCGAAACCTCACAATTTTTGCAAAGGGGTCAGCCACTGAGAAGTCATGTATGGGGTTGACCCGATGACTTCCGATTACTCTGTCATCTGAAGTTCCAAAATGAAATTCAACATTTTTGGAGCCTACTCCATTCTGCCGCAGGCGCCGGTGCTGATCAACAGACCATTCATTTTTGCGAAATAAATGTAGGGCAAACCACATTTCCTTCAGCACCCTTGCTCTGAGAACAAAGAACCTGGCGAATATAATGTCCAGTAAGGTCCCTCGGTAGGAGTTCAAAGTAATTTCTGAGAGATGCAGATCTAGGCATTCGACGTGATTGTTATATTGTATCACATTATCCACCAATGGGCCTAATCTTCTCTGCAAAAGAAGAAAATGTGTTAGTGCCTACATGCAGTTTTGAACATTACTACAGGCCTAGCTATTTGGTTTGCAGGATTTGTAAAATGCACTAACATGCCATCTTCGATCTGACATGATTAACATGGGCATTTGATTACATTCTAGAAAAATGTAGCCTTCTTCACAAGAGGTTGGAGTGGATGAAAAGTTCCCTAAGAAAACTAGTACAGATGAATCCAAAGGAGAAATGCTTATTGATTGTAACCATATGGATCAAGCAACCAATATGGGGGGCTTGTATGTACTGAAATCCTCCATAAGAACCTTCAGATATCGTAGTACATTGTCATTGTAAACTTGGAAAAAGGTGTCACAAAGTGAACTCCCTTATGGTTAACATTTAACAGGAAAGGAACATCACCTCGATATATAGCTTCTCTGGGCACGAAAAGCATCTCAGGAAACTGACAACTTGCTCCAGGCCGAGCCCAATAGATTCTAGTGCCAAGACCTTCACTGTGTGTAGTTTAGGGGTCAAGCTTGTCGGAATCATTTTCTGAATGACAGACGAACAAACATCTTCAAAATTAGAAATAATGTTAATTTGTAGAAGGAGAGGTAGAAGGAGGCTGTTGTGCCTGAACGGGTGTGGATCCAATAACAAGTTCGGAGTATTTCAGCGCAGAAATGACATTGATTCTTGTTGGACCTTCTTGATCAACTACAAGTAATCTCTCAAGTGCAGGTGTGTCCTGGATGACCATACCGTGGTCCACCTTTTGTGATGTCTTCCTGCCGCACCAGCAACACACATAAATAGTCTGGAGAGTCATGGAGGTGAGGTGGAAGGTACTCAACCCATTGATCGCCTGAAGACGAAGGTACTCGAGTGTAGTACAGCCACGGCGCAGGCGCTCCGTGTCACCCTTTGAGAGGCAGACGACGACGAGCTCGAGGTGCTTCAGTCGTGGTAGAATAAGAGCGGGCGCATCATTAAGGGGCGGGAAATGGCAGTTCCTGAACTTGGCGACGCGCAGCATGGGCGCGAGGTAGAGTGCTGACATTGGCAGTGACCGAATATGCCCATCATCAAAAGTGAGCTCCTCGAGCTGATCTAGGGCGGGGGATCGGAACCAGTCGTCAAGCTTGGCTCGGTCCTTGTCGTTGGAATGGAACTTGCCCATTCTAAGGCCTTTGGTTGGGCCAAGGTGAATGCCAAGGATCTTGGAGAACGCATCCAAGCTTTTGTGATAGCCATGGCAGAGCTCGTGGGTGTCAATGAGGTCAAGAGGGCTAGAGTTCCATAGGGGGTGCCACCGTCGGGAAAGGAGGGTTGTCCGCGCCCCATATTTGATTGGGAGGAGGGAGATGATGACTCTCGACATATCATCGGGGAGGCTGCTGATTAAGTCTAGGCCTGCTGGAGTCGCTTGCGGTTCTAGCTCGCCCCGCCTCCACTTGTTGGCAGCCCCGTTCTCCACCTCTGGAGTCTCCTTGTCAGCGGCGCTTTCTGATAGAAATGGAAGTACATGGAATATTTAGTTAAAACAGGGCAATAGAAAAGTGTATTGGTAACTAGAAGTTATTAGGTAGGAATATAGTAAGATAAGGGAATATCAATTGGTTGCTTAAATACTACACAATTCATTTGACATTGCTGGGTAAGTCAACATATGCAGATAGTTGAAAAGAAAACTTACTTCGAACAAAGTCTGGACGGATGATTTTGTCGGGGAAGTTAGCATATATCTCATGACCAGGCCCTTCTATGTGCAGTGTAATTTTAGTACCAGCTTTCAGTACATAAAACTTTGCAATTTCGTTCCAAAAGCCAGTGCCAAAATAGGAGTCACCACGTTCATCAAGTCTTACAGTAGCAACGATTGTAAATCCATGGTTTGTGCGTAGTATGACATTCGTGGAGCCTTGATGTATGTAAAGGGAAAAATTGTGCACTACATAATTTGTTGCATAGAGAGGGATGTCCTGCAGAAAATGGTAGGATTGTTAAAGAAAATATGGTAACATACAAATATGGGCCCAAATTGAAAGAACTGTACAGCAGTTGAAATCGAAGGACAAAAGTCTATAATTAAACAGATAGGGTAAACATGATATGTTCAGGAAAGTAGGCCATGCCAACCGATTTACAGCAGTTGAAATTGAAAGAACTGTACAACAGTTGAAATCGAAGGAACAAAATCCAAATGTAGCAATATTTAGAATATGTTCAGGAAAGTAGGCCATGCCAACCGATTTAGGGTGAGATTGAACATACCGTGCACGTCCTCAAGTTATCTGGTATGATGAGATGGAATCTCTAGCGGCGGTCGCCAAGTCCTGAAGTATCGGTGCACTGTACATTCTATGAATGAAAGAAAACCCTCAAATCAGGACGAATAAAAATGAATTCACGGCGATTTCTGCCGGGTGATTAAAGGAGGTAGATGAACTGGGATAAGAGATGAGATAATATCTTGTTAAATTACTTACCTTGTCGTCCATGAGAAAGAACCCTCAGTATGGCAGATTCCCCAACCGAGCGGAGCTGGGTCGACCGCGAGCAGTGTCGAGAAAGTCGATGGCGATAGGCGGCGGCAAGAGAAAGTGGCAAAATGCGGTGGGCTTTTGCCGGCAGCCTGGCGGCGGCGACAGGTGTCGAGCTAAGTGTTTACCACCGCGATAGGCGGTGCCATGGCAGATACGCGGAGGAGCTTGTGCAGGTGTGAATGGGGAACGTATCGGAGGGGCCGAGGTGGGTGGCGGGCGGGGTGAGAGTTTTTGTGACGTGGGGATGGTGAGGGTTTTCTTTTTTCTTTTTTGAATTGGGTGGTGAGGGTTTTCTATCCCACAAAGAATTTTGGGGGCGACAGTTTGCTAGAGCGAACCGAGTGTGATTGACGCAACAGGCAAGATGATAGTCATTGCACACGGTTCCAATTTTGGAAACCGTGTGTGATTGACGTACTACCTCCGTCCTAGTTTATTGGTCCCCCGTTGTAATTTTTACCAAAATTTGGCAAAATATTTAACATACTCAGACATAGATAATAAGCGTACACGTACATAAGCATAGTTCAACGATAAGTACATAGTTCAACCATCATTAAGCATACTCAAGCGTACATAGTTCGATCCATCCCACATCTCATCTCACATGCGGCCGGCACGATCCTGAAGCTTCTCCAGGTACTCGGCGTACGCGTCGTGCGCCATCCTGCGAGAATACTTCTGCTTGAAGGAGCCAATGGCCCGTCCTCTTGCATGCGCAAGAACACTTAGATACGCGTCATAAATCTTGTGGTTGCAAAATGGGCATCCATAGCCGTTGTTCCAGGTCCTAATACGCCTGTTATGCATTCCCACATAAAGCTCCCTCGGGATTCACCTCTTGTACCTCCTCTGGGCATCTTCATCCTCGTTGTCCACATCGTCAGACAGCACCTATACATATAGTAAAACAAATTTGGCATCAAATCACTGATTACATGCCATGAAGTAGGATTAGGAATTTATGGCTATTTATTTATACATATTCAGATATTATGGTTCGATTTTTAAGCATAGTCGCCTATGTACAGACCAATCTTGAAAAAAATAATGGCACAAACATATGTAGGTCATTCAAAATCAATTGTCAAGTCCTGGCTAGGAATTATTAGCACGAACACTAACCCTAGTCGGATTACTAGCAGAAATCATTTGCACAGATGAAACAACTAATCACTTATCACCTGTACCATTCAAACAATCAATACACTACACGGATCTAATGAAACTTACTCAGATTTCATGGATTGGAGAAAATAACCACATGATTTCTATTCCAAAAAGGGGGAGGCGGGAGTAACCAGAGAAACCCTATGATCTATTTGACACATAAATGGGTATAGATGACTAACCAGATGTCCATCGTCGTCAGAGTCATCGTCGAAGTCGTCGCCGGAGTGGTCGTCGAAGTGGTCGTCGGAGTCGGTGTGGAACTCCGCCTCCGGCTGTGGAAGCTTGACGCCGTCGACGATGTCAGGGTGCAGCGATAACTCGCCGGCAGTGACGGCAACCTCTGTCTCCATCTCCATGTCGTGCTTCAGTGATTTAGCAGCCCCGGTGTCACCACTCCCTTTGATGGGGCGCTTCGACGGCATCCTCATACACTGACGGCTTTGAGGACTCAGAGCGGTGTCGAGGTTGCAAGCAGAGAGAGAGGATAGTGTGTGCGTAGTGACGATGGGGGGTGCGGCCGCTCGGGCGATCATTAATATGGAGTTGTGGGAGTTGTGGGAGAGAGGCGGGCGGTGGTCAAACCGATGGCTCGCCTCCCGGTGAGCCTGCGCACCGGACTGCTGGCATGCCTACCAAATTTTCACACAGGTACTCACAGGCCTCCCAATGACACTGCGTAGCGAGCACGCCTTCATCAATTCAACACCTGCACGCATGCCTCCCCTTCTGCCTGCGCGGCGGACTGCTCGCATGCGTCCCGTCAACTCACGCCTGCTCGCACGTCACACGGGTCGCGCGGCGGCACGTATATTGTTTTTCTATTTGGAAGATTAATGCTACCGCTTTATTGCTTAATCGAAGCATGGCACGTATCCATTGTTGGTCTAACGCTCACGGTTCGAATAAATAATCCGTTTGGGATATTGGTTCCCGATTATTAATAATCTCCCGTCTGTAATTAGATAAAGATTACATCAAAACCGGTCTCAAATTTGACAAAAAAAGAGAACAATGCCACTTTGTATTGGTGTCCATATGACAACACGATAAGCTTCATGAACTTCAAATAAGTTTTGGATGTACTAGAATTTAAAAATGAAGATTCTCAATGTTTGAAATTTGTTGCACGGGGAGTAAACATGCACCCAGTGAGACACATGTGTTTTGCAATCCATTTAGGTGCACTGTCACGTGTGCATGTAGCTCAAATTTGATTTTTGCACATTATACCCATAGAAAATCAATCAATCAATGTACTAAAACATCTTAATGATCTCTGTGATTTTTTTAAATGAAAATGTCCCTCCTTTGGTAACATGTATGTGCACCACGGGATAATTAATTTAACATGCATCGTAGTTGCGGTGGATTCACGGTGTGTGTGTGTGGGTGTGTGCGTCTAGGGGTGGCGGGTGGCTCGCAGTACACTACGAGTTGTGAGCCACCGTGTGGGTTGGCCGTTTTGTTAGGCAGGCTGGTGCCACATCAGAGTCGTGAAATCGTTATTTAAAACATTACACGACCCTTTCATACATAAATGTTTTGGCCACATGCAGTCGATAGTTGTCCTACACTACACTCGATACTCGCGTGTCACCCTTTCTGTGGGCCCGCAAGGCCGTCGTCCATCACTTTGACGAACAACCGACAGTGAGGTTAATTTGACCAGCAAGTATAATCTTTTTTGTTTGGGTTATGGTGGTATACAGTACGCGTCGAAGAGGTGGGAGGGGACTAGCATATATACTATACGTATGCGTCCGTGAACAAGTACACCTCACTCAATGTCGGGACTTTTTGGTTACCGAGGCACGTGCCACATCAAAATTGTGAAATTGGTTATTCAAACATCACACAACACCTTTTTGGGCCACATGCATATATATCCTAGCTAGGACACTCACGTGTGACGCTTCCATCTATGGGCCCATGAGGCCATCATCGATGCATGCATGCATGCATCACTTTGACCTACATCGGGAGAGGTTAATTAATTTCACCATCGAGGAGGATTCTTTTGGGTTGTACATATATTACGGTAGGAGCATATAGTATGCCGTGAAGAGGGGGGAAGGGGACCATCATATGTAGTATGCTTGATATGAACATCGCTCTGTGTGGGTGCATGGTTTACGGTTTTTGAGGCATGTGGCACATCAAAGTTGTGCATTTTGGGTATTCAACATATATATGTTTGGCCCACATGCAAAGCGGTGGTGGTTGTCCTCTTGCAACCACTTAAGCGGTTATCAGCGATATTGATGCTTTCCATTTGTGGGCCTGCTTGGTCCATCACTTCTTTTTGCCTGACAACAAGAGAGGTTAATTTGACTTAGGAGGGGATTATTATTTTTGCTCTGGGATGACATGCATGATACACTTTGAGCACACACATATGCATGTGTACGCATGAATCCCTCCCATCGAGTCGAACTGGCTAGTACAACGACACCATCATGAACCGATCTCGCTCTGTGTGGGGTGCTAGTGTACGATTTTGACACACGCGCCAGATCAATGTTGTGTATTCAAACATGCATGCACGCATCACCTCCATACATATGCATGTAGTGGTTGCCTTCGAACGATATAGCCCCTCGCGTGGTTATCGGTGACAAGCCTATATATTCGTGGGCCCGCGTGGACATCCATGATCACCTTGACCAACAACAAGATAGGTTACCATGGAGGATTCTTCATTTGGTTAGTGTTATCACAGTATAGGTCATGGTGATCAGACCTAATTAAGTTTGAGCATAATTTACCTCCTCCATTTCAAAATAATCGTAGTTATAGGATTTTCAAGTGTCAAATTTTCAAAAATAAATGCATAATTTAATGAGGTTTTCAAACATACAAGGTCAAATTTAACGTTGTCTATTTAGGTCAATCCTCAAAGTTTAAGAGTACTCTAAACGTGAATGCTTTTGTTTCAAAAATTCAAACGGAGCGCCAAAAGTGCCTCTACTCATCTGAAATCGCGTGAGACCAATGTTTGGTAGAAAGAAATTACTTTTCTAACTTCAGCCCATGAAACCTACCGGCCCGACGTCCAAAGGTCTAAACCGGGGTAGGTTTGTAGCTTCATCTAGACGCCATGCAACCCCCTCCGAAAAACATTCATACACAATGGCCGCCCAAGCACACATGCGCGCGGCCGAAATCGCTCCCGCCCACTATTTGGGACACCTGGGAATAGCATCCTACCCCCGACCCGCAGTAGGTCCAAAATTTAAGAGGGGGCAAAGTTTGTACTTTCCCCAAATTTCAAACAAGCGCGTCCCATCTGTTCAAAAAAACCAAAAACAAGCGCGTCTCATACCAAAACATGGTTTTCCCTTTGTCGGTGTCAAAACCGGCGGATCTCGGGTAGGGGGTCCCGAACTGTGCGTCTAAGGCGGATGGTAACAGGAGGCAGGGGACACAATGTTTACCCAGGTTCGGGCCCTCTTGATGGAGGTAATACCCTACTTCCTACTTGATTGATCTTGATGATATGAGTATTACAAGAGTTGATCTACCACGAGATCATAGAGGCTAGCCTATGATTATGATTGTTGTTGTCCTACGGAGTAAACCCTCCAGTTTATATAGACACCGGAGGGGGCTAGGGTTACACAGAGTCGGGTACAAGGGGGGAGATCTACATATCCGAATTGCCC
>NW_024111108.1:0-16263 GCF_003073215.2 Triticum urartu
GTATCATGAAGAGACACATTTCTCCGATTTGGGTTCGAGCTTATCAGGTTGAAGCTTTTTCACATAAGCATCGCAGCCCCAAACTTTCAGAAACGACAACTTTGGTTTCTTACCAAACCACAGTTCATAAGGCGTCGTCTCAACGGATTTCGATGGTGCCCTATTTAACGTGAATGCGGCCGTCTCCAAGCATAACCCCAAAATGATAGCGGTAAATCAGTAAGAGACATCATAGATCGCACCATATCTAAGTAAAGTACAATTACGACGTTTCGGACACACCATTACGCTGTGGTGTTTCCGGGTGGCGTGAGTTGCGAAACTATTCCGCATTGTTTCAAATGTACACCAAACTCGTAACTCAAATATTCTCCTCCACGATCAGATCATAGAAACTTTATTTTCTTGTTACGATGATTTTCAACTTCACTCTGAAATTCTTTGAACTTTTCAAATGTTTCAGACTTATTTCATTAAGTAGATATACCCATATCTGCTTAAATCATCTGTGAAGGTGAGAAAATAACGATATCCGCCACGAGCCTCAACATCGGACCACATACATCTGTATGTATGATCAACAAATCTGTTGCTCTCTCCATAGTACCGGAGAACGGTGTTTTGGTCATCTTGCCCATAAGGCACGGTTCGCAAGTACCAAGTGATTCATAATCAAGTGGTTCCAAAAGTCCATCAGTATGGAGTTTCTTCATGCGCTTTACACCGATATGACCTAAACGGCAGTGCCACAAATAAGTTGCACTATCATTATCAACTCTGCATCTTTTGGCTTCAACATTATGAATATGTGTGTCACTACTATCGAGATTTAATAAGAATAGACCACTCTTCATGGTGCATGACCATAAAAGATATTACTCATATAAATAGAAAAACCATTATTCTGATTTAAATGAATAACCGTCTCGCATCAAACAAGATCCAGATATAATGTTCATGCTCAACGCTGGCACCAAATAACAATTATTTAGGTCTAATACTAATCCCGAAGGTAGATGTATAGGTAGCGTGCCGACCGCGATCACATCGACTTTGGAACCATTTCCCACGCGCATTGTCACCTCGTCCTTAGCCAATCTTCGCTTTAATCTGTAGTCCCTGTTTCGAGTTGCAAATATTAGCAACAGAACCAGTATCAAATACCCAGGTGCTACTGCGAGCATTAGTAAGGTACACATCAATAACATGTATATCACATATACCTTTGTTCACCTTGCCATCCTTCTTATCCGCCAAATACTTGGGGCAGTTCCGCTTCCAGTGACCAGTCTGCTTGCAGTAGAAGCACTCAGTTTCAGGCTTAGGTCCAGATTTGGGTTTCTTCTCCTGAGCAGCAACTTGCTTGCTGTTCTTTTTGAAGTTCCCCTTCTTCTTCCCTTTGCCCTTTTTCTTGAAACTAGTGGTCTTGTTGACCATCAACACTTGATGCTCCTTCTTGATCTACCCGCAAGCTTTCAGCATTGCGAAGAGCTCGGGAATTGTCTTATTCATCCTTGCATATTATAGTTCATCACGAAGCTCTTGTAGCTAGGTGGAAGTGATTGGAGAATTCTGTCAATGACGCAACATCCGGAAGATTGACTCCCAGTTGAATCAAGTGATTATTATACCCAGACATTTAGAGTATATGCTCACTGAAAAAACTATTCTCCTCCATCTTGCAGCTATAGAATTTATTGGAGACTTCATATCTCTCAATCTGGGCATTTGCTTGAAATATTAACTTCAACTCTTGGAACATCTCATATGCTCCATGACGTTCAAAAACATCGTTGAAGTCCCGATTCTAAGCCGTAAAGCATGGCACACTGAACTATCGAGTAGTCATCAGCTTTGCTCTGCCAGACGTTCATAACATCTGGTGTTGCTCCAGCAGCAGGCCTGGCACCCAGCGGTGCTTCCAGGACGTAATTCTTCTGTGCAGCAATGAGGATAATCCTCAAGTTACGGACCCAGTCCGTGTAATTGCTACCATCATCTTTCAACTTTGCTTTCTCAAGGAACGCATTAAAATTCAACGGAACAACAGCACGGGCCATCTATCTACAATCAAACATAAACAAGCAAGATACTATCAGGTACTAAGTTCATGATAAATTTAAGTTCAATTAATCATATTACTTAAGAACTCCCACTTAGATAGACATCCCTCTAATCCTCTAAGTGATCACGTGATCCAAATCAACTAAACCATGTCCGATCATCACGTGAGATGGAGTAGTTTCATTGGTGAACATCACTATGTTGATCATATCTACTATATGATTCACGCTCGAACTTTCGGTCTCCGTGTTCCGAGGCCATATCTGTATATGCTTGGCTCGTCAAGTATAACCTGAGTATTCTGCGTGTGCAACTGGCTTGCACCCGTTGTATTTGAACGTAGAGCTTACCACATCATGCACCCGTCTGCGAACTTCGTGCTGAGACAACCACGTGATATCAGGTGTGAATAGGCTCTACTTCAATACAACGGCCGGCGTTGCATGCAAACAGTGTGCTACACGCGATTCACCCGTGTATTTGAACGTAGAGCCTATCCACACCTGCAATAAATACTACGAGGTAAGTCATACTAAACTTGCACACGGAAGCACAGAGACATTATAGCTGAGCAGAAATGGCCTGGTCAAAGCACGAGAGATCCGAAAAGTCTCGGCGTGAAACGATACATCTAGTATGCACTAATGAAATAACAACAATAGCGAGCAGATCATCATAGAATGTTACCAAATGAAAACTCCAACTGCCCTAACCCCCCGTCAATCTTAAAGAAAGATGAAGGATCGGGAATGCATAAACATGAGTATAATAGATCACATCACTATGCAATCCATACACGAGTGATCACATTATAGACGCGATACATCAATACGTGTACTGGTGGATGTCTCACTCAGTCGTTCACGATTCTAAATAGCTACGTATGATTCAACCATCTGAGAGCTTCAATTCTATGCTAGTCGACCATCTCAGTATCTTCGATACGATAATCTTGCACACGTAGCATCTGAGTTGATCGGGCACTATCTGCACGAGATTGGCCCCGTTGCTGTTCTCGACGTACTCACGTAAGGTCTATTAAATCGCGCTCTTGAGAGAGGAAGTCAAAAGTAAGAGATAGAGCATATGTAGCAATTACATGGACTGGTGTCGCATAACTTAGCGATATATGCCATCAGTATGACAATAAAGCGACTAACGCCAATCGAGATAGACTTCACTGCCTCAGCATGTAGCAACGCGACGCTAACTTCGGTGGGTTAGCACAAGAGACCGGCATCGCCTGGAGCACATCACCAGCAATAATGATAATTAGTCATACAACTGTGTCTGACCATAGTCCACAGATGTCAAACATGAGACTCATGCATAAAACAAGTTCAGAATCACGTTCTCCATCGTGGACCATTCGTTATCTGTGGCATTATGTTTATACATTGCGAGCTGCTACTGGCTCAAGCGGATCGAAGAATTAACGCATCATGACGCATACTGAGATGTTCTTCTCACGCAGATTGCAATAAAACCACACAATGATAGATGTGTCACACAATGGTGTGCTGGCGGTATTTTTAACTACGGCCACCCGTCAGGGTGCGTCTAAAGCCACACCTCGGCTTTCCAACTTGAAAAGATGGGAGAGAAAAGACTCCTAACTAATACCTGCACAACTCACCGGGGTTCAAAGCAACGTCAAGGTAACCAAGCGCAGTTCTCCGAGTGATAATGCGGAATCGCAGATTAACTTGTCGCAGCCACGGAGTGCCGCCGCACTTCATGACAGTATAACAACCACCCGAGCATCACTGCGCCACCAAGAGATAGGTGATGACACATAGCTGGTAAAGACAATCCAACGGAACTAAAATATTCAGAACGGCACAAAATTCACTCCGCAATGCTGAAAAAAATGCCGGAAGAGCTATAAACAACCAATAGGTGAATCGTACTCCGATCAGCACATGATGAAATGGCACATACAACAACAGACACATCAAGATTCCCTAGGCTCGGAAAAGGTAAAAGAAACTGGCAAAGGAGAAAAGGAACTAAAAAAGAACAGCAAAGCAGGAGCGCGATAACGGTAGAAGAAGACCTCAAACTGACCTAAACCTAAACGAGTCTCTACTGCAACAGACGTCACTAGAAGCTGGAGTACAAGACAAAATTCCTACCACACGCAAGATGATGGTGATGCATAGCAACGAGAGGGGAGAGTGTAGTCTACGTACCCTCGTAGACCGACAGCGGAAGCGTTATGACAACGCGGTTGATGTAGTCGTACGTCTTCACGGCCCGACCGATCAAGCACCGAAACTACGGCACCTCTGAGTTCTAGCACACGTTCAGCTCGATGACGATCCCCGGACTCCGATCCAGCAAAGTGTCGGGGAAGAGTTCCGTTAGCATGACGGCGTGGTGATGATCTTGATGTTCTACTGTCGCAGGGCTTCGCCTAAGCACCACTACAATATTATCGAGGCCTATGGTGGCGGGGGCACCACACACGGCTAAGAGAACGATCTTGAAGATCAACTTGTGTGTTTAGAGGTGCCCCCCTTCCCCCGTATATAAAGGAGCAAGGGGAGAGGCCGGCCGGCCCTTGGGGCGCGCCAAGGAGGAGGAGTCCTCCTCCTAGTAGGAGTAGGACTCCCCTCTTTCCTACTCCTACTAGGAGGGGCAAAGGAAGGGGAGAGGGAGAAGGAAAGGGGGGCGCCGCCCCCCCTCTCCTAGTCCAATTTGGAACAGAGGGGGAGGGGGCACGCGGCCCACCCTGGCTGCCCCTCTCTCTCTACACTAGGGCCCATAAAGCCCATTACTTCTCCCGGGGGGGTCCGGTAACCCTCCGGCACTCCGTTTTTCTCCGAAATCACCCGGAACACTTCCGGTGTCCGAATATAGCTGTCGAATATATCAATCTTTATGTCTCGACCATTTCGAGACTCCTCGTCATGTCCGTGATCACATCCGGGACTCCGAACAAACTTCGGTACATCAAAATATATAAACTCATAATGAAACTGTCATCGTAACGTTAAGCGTGCGGACCCTACGGGTTCGAGAACAATGTAGACATGACCGAGACATGTCTCCGGTCAATAACCAATAGCGGAACCTGGATGCTCATATTGGCTCCCACATATTCTACGAAGATCTTTTATCGGTCAGACCGCATAACAACATACTTTGTTCCCTTTGTCATCGGTATGTTACTTGCCCGAGATTCGATCGTCGGTATCTCAATACCTAGTTCAATCTCGTTACCGGCAAGTCTCTTTACTCGTTCTCATTAGTTGCAATGCTTGCAAGGCTTATGTAATGTGCATTACCGAGAGGCCCACAGATACCTCTCCGACAATCGGAGTGACAAATCCTAATCTCGAAATACACCAACCCAACATGTACCTTTGGAGACACCTGTAGAGCTCCTTTATAATCACCCAGTTACGTTGTGACGTTTGGTAGCACACAAAGTGTTCCTCCGGCAAACGGGAGTTGCATAATCTCATAGTCATAGGAACATGTATAAGTCATGAAGAAAGCAATAGCAACATACTAAACGATCGGGTGCTAAGCTAATGGAATGGGTCATGTCAATCACATCATTCTCCTAATGATGTGATCCCGTTAATCAAATGACAACACATGTCTATGGTTAGGAAACATAACCATCTTTGATTAACGAGCTAGTCAAGTAGAGGCACACTAGTGACGTTTAGTTTGTCTATGTATTCACACAAGTATTACGTTTCCAGATAATACAATTCTAGCATGAATAATAAACATTTATCATGATATAAGGAAATAAGTAATAACTTTATTATTGCCTCTAGGGCATATTTCCTTCATATGGTTGGACTAGGAAGAAGAAGAGGACTATGAACCTAAGGAGGAGGAGACGAGCTCAGATGAAGATGAAGTCCCACTACCTCAACCTGGGGACATGCATGTGGAGTTCAAAAAGTCAAGCCTCCCGGATAGGGTAAAGAAACCTAAGATCGAGTTTATCCCTTTTCGCCTCTTGCAGGAGAACAAGCAAAGGAACTATGCAAAAAGATACTGAGCTTGGAGCAGGAGATCGAGGACCTAAGGGACCAAAATTCTGTCCTCAAGCAAATTAAGGAAGAAGCCTACGCCATCAACAAAATCACCACCGTCTCCATCAACAAAGAAGAATTGAGTATCTGGTATGGGCACTCCACTTGGCAACTGCCAAGCTTGGGGGAGTGCCCCGGTATCGTATCACCATCACTTTTATCTTTACCGTTTTTCTTAGTTCGATCCTTTTGATCTAGTAGAATAAAAGTTCTTAGTATGATCTAGTCGTGAGTTTTGCTTTATTATCCTTCTATGTAATCGAGTCCGTGAGCTATATAATAAAGATTAGTGTTGAGTCAAGGGCTTGATTATTTTGCCATGATCCTAAGTGAATAAAAGAAAAGAGAAAGAAATAAAAAGAAACAAAGAGATCATGTGAATCTTATGGAGAGTAATGAGCTCACATAGAAAGAGTATGATGAATAAAAGTTGTTGAGGGTTGACAAACACAGTTTTGGTCATCGTTGCAATTATAGGAAGTAATAAAGAAAGAGAGGTCTTCACATATAATATACTATCTTGGACATCTTTTATGATTGTGAGCACTCATTAAAATATGACATGCTAAAGAGTTGACATTGGACAAGGAAGACAAACGTAATGGGTTATGTTTTCTTACATCTGAGATGAATTATATTGTCTTGGATCTTCCAACATGATGAGCTTGCCTTTCCCCCTCATGCTAGCCAAATTCATTGCACCAAGTAGAGATACTACTTGTGCTTCCAAATACCCTTAAACCAGTCTTGCCATAAGAGTCCACCATATCTACCTATGGATTGAGTAAGATCCATCAAGTAAGTTGTCATCGGTGCAAGCAATAAAAATTGCTCTCTAAATATGTATGATTGATTGGTGTGGAGGAAATAAGCTTTATACGATCGTGTGATATGGAAGTAATAAAAGCGACAGACTGCATAATAAAGGTCCATATCACAAGTGGCAATATAAAGTGACGTTCTTTCGCATTAAGATTTTGTGCATCCAACCATAAAAGCGCATGACAACCTCTGCTTCCCTCTGCGAAGGGCCTATCTTTTACTTTTATCTCCTACATTGCATATGAGTCATGGTGATCTTCACCCTTCCTTTTTACATTTTATCCTTTGGCAAGCATATTATATTGGAAAGATCCTGGTATATATGGCTAATTGGATGTGAGTTTTCATGAACTATTACTGTTGACATTACCCTTGAGGTAAAACGTTGGGAGGCAAAACTATAAGCCCCTATCTTTCTCTGTGTCCGATTAAAACTCCATACCATAAGTATTGCGTGAGTGTCAGCAATTGTGAAAGACTATATGATAGTTGAGTATGTGGACTTGCTGAAAAGCTCTTATACATTGACTCTTTCCTATGTTATGATAAATTGCAATTGCTTCAATGACTGAGATTGTAGTTTGTTAGTTTTCAATGAAGTTTACGATTCATACTTGATATTGTGATTGAATTATTACTCTAGCATAAGAGATTATATGACAAGAATTATATAAGTTGTTGTTCTAAGAATGATCATGATGCCCTCATGTCCGTATTTTATTTTTATCGACACCTCTATCTCTAAACATGTGGACATATTTTTTGATTTCGGCTTTCGCTTGAGGACAAGCGAGGTCTAAGCTTGGGGGAGTTGATACGTCCATTTTGCATCATGCTTTTATATCAATATTTATTGCATTATGGGTTGTTATTACACATTATGTCACAATACTTATGCCTATTCTCTCTTATTTTACAAGGTTTACATAAAGAGGGAGAATGCCGGCAGCTGGGATTCTGGGCTGGAAAAGGAGCAAATATTAGAGACCTATTCTGCACAGCTCCAAAAGTCCTGAAACTTCACGGATGATGTTTTCCAAATATATAAAAAATACTGAGCGCAAGAACTTCACCAGGGGGCCACACCCTGCCCACGAGGGTGGGGGCGCGCCCTACCCCCTGGGCGCCCCCCTACCTCGTGGGCCCCCTGGTGGCCCTCCGGTGGCCATCTTCTGCTATATGGAGTCTTTCGATGGGAAAAAAATAAAGCCATCTTCTCGGACGAAACTCCGCCGCCACGAGGCGGAACCTTGGCGGAACCAATCTAGGGCTCTGGCGGCTATTCTGCCGGGGAAACTTCCCTCCCGGAGGGGGAAATCATTGCCATCGTCATCACCAACGCTCCTCTCATCGGGAGAGGGCAATCTCCATCAACATCTTCATCAGCACCATCTCATCTCAAAACCCTAGTTCATCTCTTGTATCCAATTCTTGTCTCCAAGTCCGAGATTGGTGCTAGTAGGTTGCTAGTAGTGTTAATTACTCCTTGTAGTTGATGCTAGTTGGTTTAATTGGTGGAAGATCATATGTTCAGATCCTATATGCATATTAATATCCCTCTGATTATGAACATGTTTATGCTTTGTGAGTAGTTACTTTTGTTCCTGAGGACATGGGAGAAGTCTTGCTATTAGTAGTCATGTGAATTTGGTATTCGTTCGATATTTTGATGAGATGTATGTTGTCTCTCCTCTAGTGGTGTTATGTGAACGTCGACTACATGACACTTCACCATTATTTGGGCCTAGAGGAAGGCATTGGGGAAAATAAGTAGATGATGGGTTGCTAGAGTGACAGAAGCTTAAACCCTAGTTTATGCGTTGCTTCGTAAGGGGCTGATTTGGATCCATATGTTTCATGCTATGGTTAGGTTTACCTTAATACTTTTGTTGTATTTGCGGATGCTTGCAATAGAGGTTAATCATAAGTGGGATGCTTGTCCAAGTAAGGGCAGCACCCAAGCACCAGTCCACCCACATACCAAATTATCAAAGTACCGAACGCGAATCATATGAACATGATGAAAACTAGCTTGACGATATTCCCATGTGTCCTCGGGAGCACTTTACATCATATAAGAGTTTGTCCAGGCTTGTCCTTTGCTACAAAAAAGGATTGGGCCACCTTGCTGCACTTTATTTACTTTTGTTACTTGTTGCTCGTTACAAATTATCTTATCACAAAACTATCTGTTACCACTTATCAGTACTTGCAGAGAATACCTTGCTGGAAACGCTTATCATTTCCTTCTCTCTCGTTGGGTTCGACACTCTTACTTATCGAAAGGACTACGATAGATCCCCTATACTTGTGGGTCATCAAGCTCTATCTACGGAGAAATAGAATAAATTGTTGTAGGTACAACCACTCAAGCTATTCTTTCTGATCGATCTATCCAAGAGTTCTACTAAAATAACACCAGTATTCTTTCCGATCTATCAAGAGTTCACTACTAATAACACCAAAGCAAATTCAGATTCATAATACTCAATCCAACACAAAGAACCTCAAAGAGTGCCCCAAGATTTCTACCGGAGAAACAAAGACGAGAACGTGCATCAACCCCTATGCATAGATTACCCCAATGTCACCTCGGGAATCCGCGAGTTGAGTGCCAAAACACATATCAAGTGAATCAATATGATACCCCATTGTCACCACGTTCATAGCAAGACATACATAAGTGTTCTCAAATCCATAAAAGTATTCAATCCGATAAAACGAAATCTCAAAGGGAAAACTCAATTCATCACAACAAGATAGAGAGGGGAAAACACCATATGATCCGACTATATTAACAAAGCCCGCGATACATCAAGATCGTGACATCTCAAGAACACGAGAGATAAACACATAGCTACTGGTACAAACCCTCAGCCCCGAGGGTGGACTACTCCCTCCTCATCATGTGGTGGCCGCCGGGATGATGAAGATGGCCACCGGTGATGATTTCCCCCTCCGGCGGAGTGCCGGAACGGGTCTAGATTGGTTTTCCATGGCTATAGAGCTTGCGGTGGCGGAACTTCTGATCTAGGTTATCTGAATTTTCTATACTCAATGAGTTGGCGTCATTTCACGTGAGGTGAGCACACCCACCAGCACGGTGGCTCAGGCGCCCCGGTGGGTTGTGCCCTCCTCGTGGCTATTCTGGCCCTCCCACGAAGCTTCAGGGGTCTCTTTTGTTCCAAAAAAATCGTCAAAAAGTTTCAGCTCATTTGGAGAACTTTCATTTCTGCACAAAAAACAACACCACGTTAGTTCTGCTGAAAACAACGTCAGTCGGTTAGTTCCATGCAAATCATACCAAAACCATATAAATTGTTGTAAACATGGCATGAATACTTCATAAATTATAGATACATTGGAGACGTATCAGCATCCCCAAGCTTAATTCCTACTCGTCCTCGAGTAGGTAAATGATAAAAGAAATAATTTATGAAGTGTGAATGCTAGCATAGTGCATAAGTTTGATCAATGATAATTTCAATCACTTTTCCTAGCATCATAACAACAATATTTCTCATAAAACTCATGTTGAAAAGTAGCAACCAATTCACATGTTAAGGTTCAAACAATGAATTCTCTTGAAACTCAACAACCTATATTCTTAGTCACCAAACAATTGCAATTCAACTTATTCAACAGAGTCTAAGTAAGAGCTCCACATACTCAATCATCATATAGTCTTCCATGATTGCTAGTACTCAAAGCATATTCTTAGAACAAATGGCATCCATCGAACACAGAGAAAGATAGGGGCTTAATATTTGCCTCCCAACTCATTTATCATAGAGATAATTGTCAACAATAATAATTCATGATCAAATATATTTGACTGCATATGTGCCTAGATCTTTCCCCACCAACTAGAGGAGAATAATTGAGGTTGAAATGAGAATGCATTAAACTCTTGAACTACATGGGTGTCAAAACCGCGGATCTCGGGTAGGGGGTCCCGAACTGTGCATAGGCCGGATGGTAACAGGAGGCAGGGACACAATGTTTACCCAGTTCGGGCCCTCTTGATGGAGGTAAAACCCTACGTCCTGCTTGATTAATATTGATGATATGGGTAGTACAAGAGTAGATCTACCACGAGATCAGAGAGCTAAACCCTAGAAGCTAGCCTATGGTATGATTGTATGTTGTAGTTTGTTCCTACGGACTAAAACCCTTCGGTTTATATAGACACCGGAGAGGGTTAGGGTTACACAAAGGTCGGTTACAAAGGAGGAGATATCCATATCCGTATTGCCTAGCTTGCCTTTCACGCCAAGTAGAGTCCCATCCGGACACGAGACGAAGTCTTCAATCTTGTATCTTCATAGTCTAACAGTCCGGCCAAAGATAGTCCGGCTGTCCGGAGACCCCCTAATCCAGGACTCCCTCAGTAGCCCCCGAACCAGGCTTCAATGACGATGAGTCCGGCGCAGTATTGTCTTCGGCATTGCAAGGCGGGTTCCTCTCCAAATTCTGTGTACCTTTAAATAGTGTCCTTCTTGTGAATGTTGCAGCTCCTTGGCTTCCACGCCCAATAATGGCCACTTTCCACGTGTCGAGCGAATGTGAAGAGCCAGGGTGTTTTTACATTTACCCCCCTAGCTGTGTGAATGAGCTCCTATAAAAGACGAGGATTCAGATCCAAATCACACCATCCTCCCTTGGCGAGCCTTCATCGGAGCGCCGACAGAGATCCATTCCATCATGGCCGGTCGACGCAGCTCCTCCTCTCGCTCCCCTAGCCCAGCCTGGAGATTGGGAGAGATGTTCTCGTCCCGCACAGCAAATTAGTGATGCTTCAGACCAAGGGATTTCTTCCCCATACCTGGTCCCGGTTCGAGCCGGGCTTCGCCACCTATAATGGCGAGAGCAGCGGAGAGCCTTCAATCCCTCCAAGGGAGAGCGGGTATGCCTTGTCCTATTTGGTAAGAGGGCTCGATTTCATTCATCCGTTTCTCCGGTCCTGAGTTCTACGCCTCCAGTTGACAGACTCTTGACGCCTGCTCATATTGCATATCGTCGGGCTTCAGTAGCCTTTGCGAGCTTTTTGTGGGGCTGTTGGGCTCTATTCGCGTTGTGTGATGGTTGGTCTGTGTCGTGCCCCGTTCTCAGTAGAGGGGTAGAGATATATCAATGTGGGCGCTGTATCCAATGTGTGGCGTATGTCGGGACCGGATATCTATGCCGGAACCCTAAAGATGATGTGCGAGAGTGCCTCAGAGATGGTTTTATATGAAGATCCTGCCTCGACCTCTATGTCAAATCGTGGCTCCTCTGAGTTCAACAACGCTCCTGTTGAAGATAGCGCCGGATGGCGTCCATGTGAGCCATAGGAGTAAGTATGGAAGGTAGCGTTCTTATCCTTGAGCCGGATGAATTTGTAGCTCGTATCCAGATTTGACCGATCCTGAGTTGATTGACGAACGCGCGCTTTGAAGAGCGCCTGTAGAGCGTGGGTGCGGAGCTCGATAGGAGGTAGAGATGACAGGACGTTCGTTTACTGATGAGCCGGATAAGTGTTGTTAGCTATCGATCCGATTGACCATGATCGAGGTCATGGCCACATGCATTATGCGGGGGGTGCAGCCGCTTCAGTATAGAGGCCACCCCATGTGGGATTTCAACGGGGAGGATGACGCACCCGCTAGGCCGTAAAGGGCGGAATCGGTTGCTGCTCTAATAAAGATCTTATCCACTTTGTACAAGGGAGAAGAGGAGGAATTCCTCCGCGTCAACCCGCAGGGCGGATTTTCTATGTACAATCCTCCGAGCTGGGTAAGCGGACACTTTTTCTCGCCCATCCGTTTCATATTCCCATAGTTAAGTATTCAGTCTAGCAATTTCAACGCAGGAGCTGCGCCAGGCTATAAGGGAGACAAACAACCCTCCTCCACAACCCGAGGACCCGGAACGGTCCCTTGACCCAGCCTCCCAAGAGGATCCGGACATATCTGTGGAGCTGATCGATGGAGTATTTTACCAATTGAGCAATGACAACGCCTTGGTGGCCATTACGGCCGATTACCCTGGGCTACTTCCAGCCTCACAAGTAACTGAGACTGAAGTCCCAGTACTTTGAAAAGGGATCCTTCCTTGCGTGTTTTTGATCACCGTATAACAACTGTGTTTCGCAGGGGAGGTCCTCGAGGCAGAAGGCCGAGCCTGCGGCGACTAGCCAACAAGGGGCCGCGAGGCCAGGCAGGCTGAAAAGACACGCAGTCCGGATTGAGACACCGGCACAGCGGTACGGCGCGCCGTCTTTATTCCAAGACATTATTCTCAGAGGCATACTAATGCCCATGCCTTCTTTTTAGGAAAAAGAGTGCTCGCCGGACTATATCTGGAGAGGCTACTAATCACGCCTCCACTAGCCAAGCTCCAAGGCGGGATTCAGAGGCGGGAACGAATACGAGGCGTGCGCCGGGCGCTCCTCCGACAGAGGATGCAGATAGACTGTCCGCCACCAATTCCGAGGTGGAAAGTGCCATGAACCACAGGCGTCGCCGGACTGTTCTTCGTGACGCTTGTTTCTCCTAAGAGGCATTGGATGCCTTCAACTCGGGAGATGCGTACCTCCGTGCCGCTCAAAATGGTCTAGCCAAAGCCACGGAGCAGTATGTAAAAGACATACGGGTGAGAAAATTTGGTGATTATATATATCAGTAGCCCCCGAGACTTGAAACAGTTAGAATAACTGATTTAAGGATCATTTGCTATGCAGGTTCTTACAGAAAAGAATACCCAACTGTCCCAGGAGCTGGAAGAGTGCAAAGCCCAACTTTAGGCCGCACTAGCCGCAGCAGGGGAGCCCAAAGAGACCCCCTCTGGTAATATATCCTTCAGTATCATATAAAGTGCGGCGTATATGCAGATCTGACGATAAAATTGCAGATGATGCTGGAGTAAATCCGGATAAGCAACAGCTCCAACGTCAGCTGAAGGCCAGTGAGAGCGTGCTTACGAGGGTGAGGAAGGAGAAGAATGATCTCCAGGATGCCAACACCAAGCTGGGCGTGGAACTAAAGGATGTTCGTGCCCAACTGTCGGACTCCCTTAGGGAGAATCGGCGGCTTCGACGCGGCATATTTAGTAAGTGCTTGAACGAACTTTGAAAAAGAGTTCGGCGAGGAAGTCGATTAACAGCGTTATGTCTGTAGGTATGCTGACGGGTTGTCCCGCGGAGGAAATTCCCGGGTCTACGGGTGATCTTCTGTCCGAGCTGTCACATCTGCACAAACAAGTTCAGCAGGTGATGCAAGGTGTTTCCCAGGCTTTGTGGCCATCTGTCTCCTTGCCAGAGGGCGTTGTAGAGCTTACGGAGAAGCTCAAGGGAGCACGGTGGCGCCTCCGATTATGGAAGATATCGGCTTGCCTACAGGGTGCCAGAGAGGCTTGGGCCATGGTGAAGACTCGGTATACCAAGGCAGACCCAAATCACATGGCCGAGGTCGGACCTATGGGGCCCGACGAAAAAGAGATCCCCATTAGCTTAGTTTATGGGCAAGTAGAATTAGCCGCAAAGTATTCCCAACAGGATTGTAAGCTAGACCGTCTGTTGGACGGTATAGAAGAGGAGTTTAGTCAGTCTGCATGACTATGTAATTAAAGTGACATGTATAATGCCTTCTAGCCGGATTGTAGATCATTTGTCGTTGCGGACCTTTTTGCTTCAACCTCCGGGCCTGATAGTCCGGAGTGAATCCAAATACCCGCTCAGTTATATAAGAACCGGGGTATGCGTGGAGACCAGGCGTAGGGGTCATTAGTGCTTTATCAGACAAGTGCCCAACTAGTTATGTTATATTACATGGGTAGTAAGAAACATCTTCCAGGGAGAATAGTTCCGTTAAGGGTTCCTTTCCCTGGGTAAGCATGCCCTAAAGTGCATGTCCGGACTGCGATAAGAAACGCAAAAAGCATCTGGGGGCAGATATGGATAATAAATAAAAGTCATCTTTTGTTCACCGACCGAATATTCCCTTAAGAACGCTAGCTTTCGGCTTCACCCAGTCTGAGGTACACATCCGGCTGACCCGGCAGTAACAATCGCAGAGGTGCTCCCCTTATGCCCTAGCCGAAATTTAACGGGAATGTAGGGCATAAATACAAGAGCCAGGCAACCCAGCTTGGCCAAAACTTAAGTCATATCGATGCATATAATGAAAAAAGGTACATGCGGAAGTATACACATGTGTTGGGCATGGCCCAGGTAAATAATTTAAGCTTCTGTGAAAGAAGCCCCCAGGTATGAAGAGTGCGGCTAGCACATGTAAGTGAGGCACAAGGTGACCCTTGAAGGCCTAGAGAAATAAAAGAAAGAAAGGGAAACAAGACAGATGATGCATATGCAGAAAATGGACAAAGGGAGGGGACTAACATAGAGTCCGGTGCTAGGCGTAGAATCTTCGAAGCCTGGCTGCGTTCCATGGGTTCGGCTCGAGTCGACTAGTCGATGCATCCCGCAGTCGGTACGCTCCACCGGTCAGAACTTGGTCGATAATGAAGGGACCTTCCCATTTGGGCTCGAGCTTGTTCTTTTTCTTATCCGGCAGGCGTAGAACTAGTTCGCCAACGTTATAAGTTTTGGCCCGTACTTCTCTGCTTTGGTATCTGCGAGCCTGTTGCTGGTAAAATGCGGAACGGGCTTTGGCTACGTCGCGCTCTTCCTCCAAGGTGTCCAGACTGTCCTGCCGATCGAGCTCGGCTTCTCTTTCTTCGTACATGCGCACTCGAGGTGAGTCATGAATTATGTCACAGGGCAGGACTGCCTCTGCGCGTACACCATAAAATGTGTATATCCGGTACTACGATTCGGCATGGTCCGCAGCCCCCAGAGTACGGAGTCGAGCTCCTCTACCCAGTGCGTGTCAGACTCCGTTAAGGAACGCACTAATCTGGGTTTAATGCCGCTCATTATAAGACCGTTTGCTCGTTCGACTTGACCGTTGGTTTGTGGGTGATAGACTGAAGCATAATCGAGCTTGATGCCCATTTTGCTGCACCAGAGTTTTACCTCGTCGGCCGTGAAGTTCGTGCCGTTATCAGTGATGATGCTGTGGGGGACGCCGTAACGGTGTACAACCCCGGATATGAAATATCACCGGTCCGGATTCGCTGTTTTAACCGGTTTAGCCTCTATCCATTTGGTGAATTTATCCACCATGACCAATAAGTATTTTTTCTTGTGGGTTCCCCCTTTAAGGGGTCCAACCATGTCAAGCCCCCAGACCGCGAAGGGCCATGTAATGGGGATTGTTTGGAGGGCGGTGGGTGGCATGTGGCTTTGATTTGCAAAGAGCTGGCAACCGGCGCAACGTTG
>NW_024111109.1:0-11337 GCF_003073215.2 Triticum urartu
ATACCTAGTTCAGTCTCGTTACCGGCAAGTCTCTTTACTCGTTCCGTAATACATCATCTCGCAACTAACTCATTAGTTGCAATGCTTGCAAGGCTTATGTGATGTGCATTACCGAGAGGGCCCAGAGATACCTCTCCGACAATCGGAGTGACAAATCCTAATCTCGAATACGCCAACCCAACATGTACCTTTGGAGACACCTGTAGAGCACCTTTATAATCACCCATTTACGTTGTGATGTTTGGTAGCACATAAAGTGTTCCTCCGGCAAACGAGAGTTGCATAATCTCATAGTCATAGGAACATGTATAAGTCATGAAGAAAGCAATAGCAACATACTAAATGATCGGGTGCTAAGTTAATGGAATGGGTCATGTCAATCAGATCATTCACCTAATGATGTGATCCCGTTGATCAAATAACAACTCCTTGTTCATGGTTAGGAAACATAACCATCTTTGATTAACGAGCTAGTCAAGTAGAGGCATACTAGTGACACTCTGTTTGTCTATGTATTCACACATGTATTATTTTTCCGGTTAATACAATTCTAGCATGAATAATAAACATTTATCATGATATAAGGAAATAAATAATAACTTTATTATTGCCTCTAGGGCATATTTCCTTCATCTTCTTCGAGTGTGTCTTCCGGGCCTCGATCCTGCTCAAGTTCATCCATCTAGACGTAGTCGACAGAGCTCCAACATAGCTTCCTGTCGTCTCCTTGGGAGGGACGACGAGGTTAGGGTTTCTCGTCATGTAACGATATTTGGTGTATAAGTGCTTCAGATCTATTCAAGGGTTCAACGACGACTACGGCTCTAGGGCTCTGGTCCATAGGGGCACGTGCACAAAGACTTTTCGGCTGTCATCGACAAGATCAAGCCAACTCCTGTAGGGGAGCAGCGATCACGGCACATTGGCAGCTCGTCCTGACGGCAGTAGTAGTCGTTTGGTGGACTCAGAATCTCGATGTAATCTAGTAAATACACTGTGCTCCTTAATTTGCAAGTCCTCAAAATCATTTGATGTCTCTGATGTGAAAAACCCGATTTTGACTAGGTTCACAATTGTTCAAGGAGCTCTCCTAATTTTGGTTCTCTCTCATTTGATTGATGTGTTCAATTTTGGATTTGGTTCGGTAACTACCGGCCTATAAAAAACAAATTAATCTCGCACACTCTCTCATCATCTAAAGAAAAGAAACGCCAACATGTGATGTTGTAGTATCAATATAGTATATGCAGTTAGTACATAGAAAATCTTCTCACATAAATATGAGTTGATTAGCATATAACACAGAATCACACCGTGAAATACCCGCCAAAACATCCCATTTGTAAATAAAAAAACACTGCATCTTTTCTCTCACTCACCAAACCAAATACTCCTCCAATTTAAATATATAAGGGGTATTATTTTATGAAAGGTCAAATTTCCTTAACATTAACCAATTTTAGAGCAAAAAATTGACATCCACAATACTAAATAATTAAAATATGAGAATTCATTTCATGATGGATCTATTGATATGGATTTGATATTTTGGATATTGATATGTTTCTCTATAAATTTGGTCAAACCTAAAGAGGTTTGACTTTTCAAAAAACTAATACACCTTATATTTTAAAACATTATAAAATTATTTTAAAAATCCAACAACACCAAAGGCGCAGTAAAGCGCGTCCATGCTTCCTATTTTTTGAGGTCCCACAATCAATTGAGGTCTTGAATTTGGAATAGGGTCATTCAATTTTGACAATTTCCGTGCTCCCTAATTTTTAAGGTCTCACAATCAATTCAGATCTCTAATTTTGATTTGGGTCATCCGATTTTGAGCGGATCAATTTTTCAGTGAGCTTTCTCATTCAACTCTTTTAATATAGTATGCACCCTAATTTTGGAGATGTTCATTTGATTCAGTCATTGAATTTTGCATTTGGTTCATGATTTTCACCACGTCAATAATTTTTAAAATCAATTGGCAATAAAAAAAATTCAATTGGGCACACCCTCTCACCACCTAGAGAAAAAGATGTACCTACATGTGATAGTACATGCGGTCACCAACAGAGAAAATTCCGCCACATAAGTATGTGTCGATTAGCAGATAACACGAGATCACACCACAAAAGGTCCACCAAAACACCGCATTATAAACAAAAATAAAACGCACGCCATCATCTCCCCCACTTGCCAAACCAAATAATCCCTCGGTTCCTGAATATAAGGTGCATTTGTGTTTTGAAAAGTCACATTCTTTAACTTTGACCAAGTTCAATGCCAAAAATATCGACATCCGCAATACTCCCTTCGTTTCAGTTTACAAGTCCTACACGTATACCTAGGTTGCCAATTTTATCACTCCAATATAGACTATATAACACAAAAATTATATCGTTTGAAAATAGAACATCTGAAGTTTATATTAGTATATTTTTTGTAATATATGTCTTGTATTAGGTTGGTCAAATTGAAGACCTAGGGGTACGCGCACGCCCTGTAAACTGAGAGAGAGGGAGTAATAAATAAATGAATCTAATGACACCGCTTTGATTATTGATATTGATATATTTCTCTACAAATTTGGTCAGACTTAAAAATGTTTGACTTTCCATCAAAAAACTAATACACCTTATATTTTTAAACATAGGAAGTAAAAAAAATTGAAAATCCAACTAAACCAATAGCGCAGCAAAGCGTGCAAAAACGTTTAGTTTTTATTATGTTTGAGGTATTTAGTACTTTCAATCAACTCTTTTTTGACAGTCTACTTTGGGTCAACTTTGATAATAGATCTCAACACAAAAAAACTTTGACAATAGATCTGAATCATTTAAAAAAAATTAAACATGACAGCTAAGAAATGTGGGCACAAGGACGGCTAATATTTTGGTAGGGATTGTAATTGGCTTCTATCCAAGGAGCAATGCTAGACCTACCTACAAGTCCTACGTAATTAATCCTACGTGCTGATGTGACCCAAATTAGTTGGGCCAGTATTAGCGCCTGGGCACCCCACGGCTGAAATCAAGGGCCGGGGAGAGGGATATCCTATGCTAATTGGCCATGCATGCAAACCACTGGGACCTAGATGTTCTCATGTTCAATATGCAGCGCGACAATTAAAGATTTATACGACAATGACAAAACTTAAACATTAATTAGCAAAAAATCCCAAAAAGTACAGTCCATGTATTGGGTCGAACCGACGACCTCCTACAACTGAATTTTCCGAAATTACGAATATTTCCATCAAAACAAAAACATTTTCCGAATTTTTAAACAAATTTTGTAGAACATGAGCATTTTAATGATGTGAACAAATTTGGAAAGAGGGAACATTTCTTGAATTTGTGAATAAAAAATAAAAATGTTTACATTTTTTGAATTTGTGAACAAAATTGAAAAATATGAACTATTATTGAATTTATGAACAAATTTGGAAAGCTGGAACATTTTTTCCAATTCCCAAACATTTTTTGAATTTATAAACAAAACTTGAAAAATTGAGCAAGATTGAATTTGTGAAAATATGCAAACTGTTTTTAAATTTACAAAGAAATTTTCTAAACACGAACATTTTTTGAATTTGTGAACGAAATTTGAAAGCGGGAATGATTTTTTAAATGACGAACATATTTTGAATTTTTTGAACAAAAATTGGAAACATGAACAATTTTTTAGTACCTGAATTTTTTTTGAAAATAAGATTTTTTAAAAAATTTTGTGATAATTTTTTTAAAATGGGAACATTTTTTGAATTTTGAACAACTTTTTAAAACACTTCCATTTTCTGAGAAACTGAACATTTTCTAAAAGCCCGAACATTTTATACAAATTGCGAACAGTTATGAATTATGAAATTTTTGAAAAAGGAAAAAACATGAAAAATAGAAAAGAAACTAAAAATGAATAAAAAGAAACAGAAAAGGAAGAAGAAAATAAAAAAGAAAGAAAGAAGAAAATTTAACAGAAAAACGAAAAATGGAAAAATCGTCAAATACCAAAAACAAACAATAAAACCGATAATGGAAAAAAAAGGTTCTGGAAACCTTCTAGAAGGTTCTCAAAACCAGAAAAGACCGGGAACGCTTAAACTGGCCGACCCAATCGCAGCGATCGCTCGAGCTCCGACATCTTGACACGGAATGCCTCAAGTAGGAATTTCCGGGATATAGGGCCACCAGGACGCGAAAAATGCGAATGGTGGTTGACCACCATGGTGGGTGCTGTCCTGACCGTCCTCCCTCCTCGTGATCCCCAACTAGCGAGGATACTGCGTCCAGCTGGCACCGTATGCTGCAGTGCATGCGTGTATTCAGGCTGAAAGGCGCCCTATCGCTAGCTAGAGAATCTCTGAGACCCTCCAACCAATTCTTGTGCCCAACAGATCTGACACGCATGCACAGTCCCATCGGTATTAGATTTTTGGTTGAGTAGTACGTGGAGGAATGGCTGCCCACACAAATAGAGTTTATGAATTTCACATGTATATTTATCCCGTCTTTGGCACAAAATAGCGCGTCATTAAGGAGACAGTTTTAAATAATAGCCTTCAGTTACAAATGAAGTATAACTGAAGGCTGTTATTTAAAATTGTCTCCTTAAATTAAAAGGCTTTAATTAAGGAGTAATATACTACTGCACGAGGTTCACGAAACAAACAAAACCAGAAATTAAAAAGCTATCATTTGTTATTAATAGGCCCCATTGGTCACGCACATCACAAGGCTTAGCTATACCAAGTTTGTAGGAAATGGTTACCATGAGTGTCTCATGAACATTCACAAAACCAATCCTTAATTAAAGGAAACAGGACCCACTGACACATACAGTACTAATTTAGTCACGAGACATGCATATGGTAGTATACTAGTTTCTCTGTTCTGTTGCTCCTGTTCATCATGTCCCCTGGCGTCTCGCTAGGTTCCCTGTTTCCCCTGGCGGCTGCTAGGGTTCTCCCATCTACACCAAAAAATACCAATTTTCTCACGTTGGATCGCTCCTTTGGATTGCTCCTCACGTGATCATCACCGCATCAGTCTCCCTAGGAGCGTTTTCCCATGGCTGGGCCGTCGGCGAGCACGCCCTCAGCGGAGGCGGCATCTGGAAGTGGGGGACCCCGTGGTCCTCACGACATGGATTGCAACTTGGAAGATCGCTTCGTTGGACTAAACCTCCATGGCGAGGAGGAGGAGGATCTAGATCTGTCGGGTGAAGTTGAAAAACTCATCGAAGAGACTAGATGGATCGCAATTTTTAGGGTTCACACCCAACGCCCCTTTAGCCATGTAGCGTTGTTCAAATCTTTGCGTAATGGCTGGGCACCGGCACAGGGCGTGATCTTCAAAACAATGAACCTTAATCTTTTCCTGGCACAATTTATGTGTTTGGGTGACTGGAACCGGGACATGAACAATGACCCGTGGCTGTTTTGAGATTATGCTGTGGTTATAGAGGAATATGACAGTATCAGCAACGTCCAGGACTACAAGCTTGATCGAATCCCGTTGTGGGCGAGGATCATTGGTATACCTGATGGACTTATGAAGAAGAAAGAGATTGCTGAGAAGATAGCTGCAAAAGTTGGAATTCCTCCGTTCAGTGTTGTTGTTAATGAAGGGATAATTAATCCCAGGAAGTATCTTCGCGCTCGCGTCTTCGTGAAGCTTGATACGCCTCTGGTGAGATTTGTTCCGCTGAATCTGAAAGAGAGAAGGAAATATCCAGTGGAGTATGAGAAACTCCCGGAGTTCTGAATGTGGCGATGGCATTCATAAGTAGGAGGACTGCGAATGGGGTGATTGGCTTCTCGTGAATTTTGAGCAACAGGCTAACCGAGGAGGAGGGAATGGAATGGGTCGTGGAAGCGGCTCAAGTGGGAGTGGGGGAGTTGCGGGAGGAGGGAGAGGTAGTAGAGGGGAGCCCAACATGAAAGACGAAGAGGACATGATTGTAGACCCCAATTCGGTTCAGAATGAGGGAGCAGTGGTTCCCATGCGCGCAAACGGCTGATAGGCCAGGATGGTGTTGTCTCTGTGAGAACTGTAGGCCCGCCGCAGATCCCTCCTTTGGGGTATGTAAATGACAAAGTGAACCTAATCGAGAGCAGCACCTCTGAACCAGTGGACAAGAGTTTGTTGGGCACCCCGCAAAATATACATGACCCCAAAAGGTAGAGATCTGAGGTAAGTTCTGAAGTGAACGAAACGACGTTAGGATCGGCGACCTCCCGTGAGGAGGATCGCCGGGCGCAATGAAAACACTCAGCTGGAACTACCGTGGTATGGCCAGTACTGCGGCAGAAAGGGCTCTTCTGGATACCCAGAAGTAGTGGGGGCCGGATGTGATCTTCTTGTTCGAGACGCATCTGAACACAGCTAGGGCAAACAAACTAATGATGAAACTAAAGATGGACCGCATGGAGGTGGTAGAGAGTGTGGGTGCAAGCGGTGGATTACTCCTTTTCTGCCGTAGCCCGGTTGTGATCCACATAAATGATAAAACAAAAAAACTTCATCGATGCGATGGTTGGAGGGCCAACAGAGGGAAATTGGAGACTTACTGGCTTCTATGGTGAGCCTAGATGGGAGGATAAACATCTAACATGGGGCTATCTGCGGGGTCTGCATCATGAGGGACAAATCCCATGGGTGGTCGTAGGAGATTTTAACGAGATCCTATACTCACATGAGAAAGAAGGCGGAGCTCCTCGGCCAGTCAATATGATGCAAAACTTTAGAGATGCGCTGGTGGACTGCGAGCTGGAGGACATGGGGTTTACAGGTGATCAATTCACATGGCGGAGGCGCGGACTGCGGGAACACCTAGACAGAGCAGTGTGTAATGGACCTTTCCATGGGCTGTTCCCAGCTGCGACGGTGACCAATGCACCGCATACAAAATCTGACCACCGACCGGTGATCCTTGATCTAGAGGGTGCTGCTGGCATGGACCAACAATCATACATCAGACCCAAGCAGTTCGAAGCCCGTTGGCTACAGGAGGAGGAGGTCATGCAGCGTGTTTCTGAGGCTTGGGAGCGTACTTGCATCTCGGACACCCTTGCTCAGCGCACTGCAGCGGTACACCAGGACCTCCATAGGTGGGATCGCGAGGTTCTGAAAGCCCCTCACCGGCGCTTGAAAGAACTAAAGGAGGAGTTGGATTTGCTGCGGTCGAGGCCGCTTTCTGATGAGTCGGCAGATCGACAACGCAGTTTGCTCATTGAGATTGAAGAAACGATGGAGAAGGAAGAAATCTATTGGGTCCAGTATAGCAGGGCAAATTGGTTGAAGTTCGGTGATAGAAACACTCAATTTTTCAATAATTTTGCTTCTGCGCGTAAGAAAAGAAACTTCATTCGGCGCTTGATGGATGAAAATGGTAATTGGTTAGAGGATAATGACTCAATGAGGAATATCATAGAGGCTTACTTTAAAATTTTATTTACCTCTGAGGTTGATGTACCACATGTGGATGTACTTAATAAAGTAAAAACGCGTGTGGCCCCTTATATGAATGAAGCTCTATTGGCGCCGTACTCAGAGGAGGAAGTTAAACGAGCTATGTTCAGTATCGGCGACCTAAAAGCGCCAGGGCCAGATGGGCTACATGCGTTTCTATAAGAAATTTTGGCACCTCGTGGGACAAGATTTGGTGAAGGAGGTTTTGGAGGCAGTGAATAGTGGAGTTATACATGAGGGATGGAATACTACCACTATTGCATTAATCCCAAAGGTTGACAACCCAGAGAAAGTGACGGAATTCATACCTATTAGCCTTTGCAACGTTGTCTATAAGGTGATCGCAAAGATGTTGGCAGCAAGGTTAAAAGTCTTTCTTCCGAACATAATCAGCGAGACACAGAGCACCTTTGTGCCGGGGAGGATTATCACAGATAATGTTATTGTGGCGTATGAATGCCTCCATACAATGAAGAATAAGAAGAAAGGGAAGGTAGGAACTTTGTGCAGTAAAACTTGATATGCACAAAGCTTATGACCGGGTTGAATGTGTATTCTTGAAGGCAATACTTGGAAGATTGGGGTTTGATGAAAGATGGATTGATCTAATCATGGCCTATGTGACATCTGTTGAGTACAAAATAAGGTTTAATTCTAATGAGACTGCTCCTTTTAGCCCAACGAGAGTTTTAAGACAAGAGGACCCTCTCTCCCCCTACTTATTCCTTCTATGTGCCGAGGGCCTCTCAAATCTGATTGCACATGAGGAAGAGGCAGGAAACCTTAAAGGTGTTCAGGTGTGTCGTGATTCACCTTTTATTTCACACTTATTATTTGTTGATGATTCGTTGATCTTGATGAGAGCTGACTCAGAAAATGCCAATACCCTAAAGAGAATACTTGATGACTACTGTTTGGCCTCCGGACAGATGGTGAGCGCAGCAAAATCATCAATTTATTTCAGCCCCAATACTGATGTGGATAGGAAAGTTGAAGTGTGTCAAATCTTGGATATCATGACGGAATCACTCTCGGATAAATACTTGGGTCTCCCCTCCATGATTGAGGTGGACCGTGTTGACTGTTTTAAGCATATCATTGAGAGGATCCAGAAGATGATCAATGGATGGAAGGAGAGGACACTGTCCTATGGTGGTAAAGAAGCATTAATCAAAGCGGTGGCCCAAGCCATCCCGACGTATGCGATGAGTGTATTCAAATTCCCGAAAAAATTGCAAGGGGATCACGGATGCTATTTCGCACTACTGGTAGGGTGACGGGGAAAACCAACGTAAGATGCATTGGTTCGCTTGGTGGAAGATGTGCATCCTCAAGGAAAGAGGGGGTATGGGCTTTCGCGACGTTCATAGCTTTAATTTGGCGCTCCTAGCAAAACAGGTCTGGAGACTTATTGAGCATCACGACTCCTTGTGCGCAAGAGTGCTACGATCTAAATACTACCCCACGGGAGAGTTGCTAAATTGCGGACTGAAGAAGGGGGCCTCTTTCGTTTGGCAGAGCATATGGGCAGGAGCTCAAACATTTAAGAAAGGTTGTATTTGGAGGGTTGGTAACGGCTTAAAGTTAAATATATGGGAGGACTGCTAGATTCCTAGCAGTTCCTCAAGGAAAATTGTGATGCCTCGAGGCAATAGAGTGCTGACTCGTGTCAACGAACTTATTGACCCAACGTCCGGGGAGTGGGATGAACAACTCGTTAGAGATAACTTCTGGCCCATTGACGCTGATCGGATTTTACAGATCCCGTTGCACCAGGAAGATACAGAGGACTATGTGGCATGGCACTTGACAAAGTTGGGCAACTTTAGTGTACGCTCGGCGTACTATAAGCAGTGGGAAGACTCGTATGGTAGCAGAAATCCTAGCTCTATTTCAAACGCTTCAGGCTACCATCCTGTTTGGAAAAAGCTATGGAACCTAAAAGTGCCAAGTAAAGTGAAGATCTTCGTATGGCGGGCATTACACAATGCCATCCCTTGCTTTGGCGTACTGGCAGATCGCCATATCTCCACAACATCACAATGCCCAGTATGTAGGATCCACGCGGAGGATGTGGCACATGCGATTTTTGGCTGCACCAGAGCCAGGCTGATTTGGTCACGCCTTAACCTGCATGAAATGATACGAACAGCAACACTGCCTGGCAGATCAGGAGCGGAGATCCTTGAATTTCTTCTGTGTGATTCATCAAACCAACAAAGTTATTTTGATGTAATTGAATTACCTGAGATGATTGCCGTGACCTCTTGGTATATTTGGTGGCAGAGGCGTCAAGTCGAGAAGGGAGAGGAGGTGCAGAACCCGGAACGTTCAGCACAAGCGATACGAGCTGTTGCCCTAAACGTTGTTCGAGCGGCAACACAAAAGGCAGTTACCCCAATGACTAATATCTGGAAGAGACCTTTGTTTGGCCAGCTGGTTCTAAATACAGATGCTTCTTTCCTAGAAGAAGGCTACTCTGGATCATGCGGTGCAGTTATCCGTGATGGCGCTGGTTTCTTTATTGCGGCTTCCACGGCGAAATTGGAGCATGTAGGGGATGTTGAATCAGCAGAGGCGGCAGCACTTCCGGAGGGTTTGAAGCTTGCTCGGTCAGTGGGAGCTAACTCCATTGTCGCCCGGACGGATAACACGACAATGATGGATGCAATGGTGAACAGTACTGGTCATTCTATGGTGGCTGGCCCTATACTAGATGAATGTCGGCAAATATGCGCAGACTTCGGGAAGGTTCTCTTTGAATTTTTTAACAGAGATTCAAACACGGTAGCTCATACGCTAGCTCAGCATGGTCGGGATGATCCACCGTCTGTGTGGTTGGACAGCCCACCTGGCTTTATTTTAAATTTACTTGCGGATGATGTAAGCATTATTTAAAAGTTAATAAAGCTAGCCATAAGGCCTTCCCTAAAAAAAAGTTTCTCTGTTCTGTTGTTTGTGCCGTCACGTCACAGCACAAGGCGTTGCACTTTTCAGCACAGACTGCATAGTCCCTTGATCCAAACATTAGCACACCATAAGTGGATTGCTTACTATAACCATCATCTCAAGTCAACAGCATAGCAGTGCAATATTTACTGCACATAATTTGTAACAATGATTAACGCTTACAAAATTGATGCAAAAAAAGAAAGAATTTCACATAAGTTATTTCTCTGTAAAAATTAATTGGCACAAATGCCACATTTTGTATTACATGTCGTTGATTTTTGGCTCATGAAAGTTATATGTTCAAGGACAGATGTCTGATACTACAACAAACTTGCCCGAACAGAAAAAAAAAATCAAAGGAACTCCAATTTTAAAACACTAGTTTGCACACAATTAGCAGTAGATGATTAGGAGAATCTAAAACTATAACAGATGGAGGATGAGATCGGAATGGATGGGAGAGACACAGAGAGAGAGGAGCGGGATTTGTGCTGGTTAAGAGCATCTCCAACAGGCGCGGCAAAACACGCGCCCGCGCGGTAAAAGCAGTTTTTCGCGCGTGCCGATTGGTTCCGCGCGCTCCAGCGGTGGCGGGAAGTTACCGCGCGCGGGAAGCGATTGCGCGCGCACGGGAGAAAGCGACACGCGGCGCGGTAGATTTGGCGCGCCGCTTCACGCGCGCCTATAAAGTCCCGCGCTTCGCCACGCGCACAGAACAGCCACGCGCCCTCCTCCTCGCAACCTCGCCGCTTCGCCGCTTTCTGCGCCACCACCGTGCTGTTGGAAATATGCCCTAGAGGCAATAATAAATTGGTTATTATTATATTTCCTTGTTCATGATAATCGTTTATTATCCATGCTATAATTGTATTGATAGGAAACTCAGATACATGTGTGGATACATAGACAACAC
>NW_024111110.1:0-11443 GCF_003073215.2 Triticum urartu
CCCCTCCTGCCCTCAGTAATGCAGGGTTTAAGGTACATTTTAAGGTTGGGCGTTACTGGTAACGCCCCTAATAAAGTGCTATAATGACCATAAAGACTACTTAACAGCTGACCGTTTGCCTGCGGAGTGACTACAGGTCTCTCTACCCTAGGTACATGGCTTCATCAGCGGCCACCCTTTGAGGCCTTTCTCTCCTTTCCCGTATGGCCCATTAAGGCCCAATACGAATGGCTACGTGAGCGCCTCGTTTTGGGTCAATCGCCATGGATGACGTTGCCAACCTTTTTCAGTCGCCTTGATCCATTCCAAGCCTTTCGTCGAGTGAATTTCTTTATTTGTGACATACCGAGTGTCGGCGCGGGCGGGGTCTTCCGTTTTGACAAGTTGTTCTACAGCCCGCGGATGTTGTGGGATTTCGGATTTTGGGAAGCGCGCGGGACGGGAGCGGACGCAGTAATCGGAAACGATAAAGCGGAAGCTCCTCGATCCCCACGTCGCCTTTTTCGCCACGTACTGCGCGCGCGTCCGCTGCGGGATTTGACTGGATAGTTTGGGCCTACCAGTCAGCCACTCGGGAGCGGCCCCTTATAAATCGCCGGCTCGGGGTTTCCAAGCAGTGTGCTCTCTTCTCCTCCTTTCTTCTTCCTCTCTCCCTTCGCAAGTCCTTCCGCTGCCTCTGTTCTCGCCCCAGCGCAGCAGGCCCGTGCGAGACTTCACCGGCAACGATGACGAAGGGCAAGACCTCCGCTCTGGAGCGCGCGAAGAAGGCGGCGGCGCAGGGGAAGGGGAAAAGATCTGCTCGGGGCGGATCTCCCTCTAGGACCGCTTTGCCCAAAGGCTGGATCCAGGGCGACTGGATGCCGTCGGGGCTCCGGCAAGAGGATCTCGATGACATGGTCGAGGGGGGAGTCATTCCCCACGAAGCCGCGCGTCTTCCGGGGGGAGAGATCGAACCTCAACCCCGCGACGGTGAGTGCGTGCTCCTAGCCACCCACATCGACCGAGGGTTTTCTCTGCCGCCCCATCCTTTTTTCCGGAGCTTCTTGAACTTCTTCGGAGCGCAGCTCCACCACTTTACTCCCAACTCCATTGTATACCTTGCCGCTTTCATTTCCATGTGTGAGGCTTTCTTGGGTTGCCGCCCCCATTGGGGACTTTTCAAGCACATCTTTACCTGCCATTCTCAATCGGTCAAGAAGGCCAAGTCGAGTGACGAGAGGACGCAGGTGATCCAGTTGTGCGGGGGTTTGGCGATCCAGACGAGGGGGGAGAGCTATTTTCCATCTATTACTTTCCCGGAGTCGGTCCGTGGTTGGCAGGCGACCTGGTTCTACTGTCAGGACCAGGCGACCCCAGGACAGTCGACTGGTCTTCCTCCTTTCTCCCTCGACCGAGCTGAAAAACCCGCTTCTCCCTTCAGGCTCCTTTCCCTTTCCATGAGTTGAGGGTTTTGGCTGGGAACCGGGCAAGTTAAATGTATTTTCTGGTTTGGGTTTTCGGCTATGTGCCGGGTGTTGTGGATCACTAGATTTTATTTTACTATCGAGCATATTTTCCCTACCAAGCCTGCTGGCGTTATTCAAACTTTTTTCTATGCTACATCTGTGGAAATCATTGACTAGAGAGCAGGACATGAAGGCCACGGAGTTGCCGATCACTCGTGTTAGGGCGTTGGCGGTCTCTATCTACCGCACGGATCATGCTTCGACCTCCTAGGCTTGGTGGCTTTTGTCTTAGCGGTAGGCAGGGGCCTGTGTGTCTATTTACTTGTGCTACTGCGTCAACTTGTCTAAACTTGGTTATGTCTGTTTATTTGTTTAGGGGCGTTGAATTGTTAAGGTTAACTTCATGAATCTTGGTTCCTTATCGGTTGGCTTTATCTTTTTTTTTTGGCTTTATCTATAAAGCTTGCAAATGTCTTTCATCTAAAAAAATGTTTAGAGGAGGAAAAACCAAATTTATTCTTCTTTAACGCATTTTAGGGAATCGGCTAGAAATGATATAAGGGGTTATAGGACGAGAGAAGGGGAAAAGTGGTGAAATAGCATTTGCACAAGCTATCACAAGCGCTGAAAATGACCGAAAGAACACTGAACCGCGAATCAGTCCCGCTTATTTAATTAGTATATCTTTTCGAAACAAAATTATACGCTCAAGCTGCTATTAGACGCCTGCCAAGTGCAGTTTAATGTGGTGTCACATCAAATCATGGTAGAATTGACATGTGACATATCTCTCAAAGCAAAACAGTCCAATGAAATCGACAAGCGACGCATCTGAGAACCTTCGGATCAGCTTTGGGAAACATCCTGGAAGCATGCTTGGCCGTAGAACCGGGTGTATAAATGGCAAAGCTTGCACGACACAATATTTATTCAGGCACAAGCCAATCTACACATGCAACTGGCGACCAACGAGTAGTTAGCTAGTGGTGTAACAAGTATAGCTAGTACAGTAATGGCGGCTTCGTTGGGACTGAACCCTGAAGGTGTATTCAGCTCCGCCTACGCCTACTCCTCCCCTTTCCTGGCCGATTACTACGCACCGCCCCCCCGCGCCGTCATCGACGACAGTGATTACGCGGCTCAGCTCCACCTCCACGACGATCACCAGCACCACCCTTTCGATCAGTTCGAGCACTCGCCGCCGACGCCGACGGCACAGATCTCCTTCGCCGGAGCCGGGGATGACGAACATCGCGGCGAGAAGAAGATCAAGATCAGTGCGAGGGTGAGCGCAGGGAGGATCGGGTTCAGGACGAGGTCAGAGGTGGAAATCTTGGACGACGGGTTCAAGTGGAGGAAGTACGGGAAGAAGGCGGTGAAGAACAGCCCGAACCCGAGGAACTACTACCGGTGCTCGGCGGAGGGCTGCGGCGTCAAGAAGCGCGTGGAGAGGGACCGCGACGACCCCCGCTACGTCGTCACCACCTACGACGGCGTCCACAACCACGCAACGCCCGGCGCCGCCGCGCAGTACTACTGCTACAGCCCCCCGCGCAGCTCGCCGCCGGCAGCGTATTCCGCCGCTGGCCTACTGCAATTCTGAACCAAACCAGCTAATTCCGTTCTGCTCCTCGTACAGTAGAAACTAGAAAGCTCAAAACTTCTGTTTTTTGCCGATCGATGGATGTCGTCGTCGGTTCGAGTTATTTTATACATGACATGATGTATGTAGGTTAGTATTGTTCAACTTGCAGCCAGATTGCTAATTTAGTCCAAAATTATCAAGCACGAATAGAAGGAGGGCTCTAAAATTTGGATCGGCGACTTCTGGTTTGCTTGCTTGTTAAGTTTCTCCTTGTATCACCCACCCACCCACACACACAAAAGAAAAACGTTTCTCCTTGCATGATTAGGCGCTTCTTGACTTAATTCAACGGCCTGCGTTTTCTCCATCAGTCAAATAAAAGGGTACTCCCTCTGTAAACTTTTATAGAATCGTTTAGATCATTAAAGTAGTAATCTAAACACTTTTATATTTATTTACAGAGGGAGTAGAATACTTGAATCCCCATTCAGCGTGCCACCTGAATGCTCAATCGTGTAATCTATATACAATGTTAATAGTAGGCATTTTTTAGCCTTCCAAAACTTGTCAACAAGTGTGTACTTTAACATACAAGTTTTTTTTAACAAAAACATACAAGTTTTTTTTAACAGAAACATACAAGTTATCGTGCGGCTAGCCTGGATAGCAAGAGCATACTGACACTCGACCCATGAATATCACTAAATCGTTAATGTAGTTAATTATACAATACGTTTCTTTTTTTGGAGAGGGGGGGGGGGATATACTCCCTCCTCATAATATTGTTCGAGCGCACACACACATTAGCTACCAGGTAGCTGAACCACCTTGCTGGGTCTATTGCTGAATGTTTCTTAATGTGTGAGTTTATTAATTAATCAATACGTTTCTTTTTTTGGGGGGGGGGGGGGGGATATACTCCCTCCTCATAATATTGTTCGAGCGCACACACACATTAGCTACCAGGTAGCTGAACCACCTTGCTGGGTCTATTGCTGAGCCCAACGGCCCATGCCTCTCTCGCACATGACGTGCACTCGCACGATTTGCATGGCAGGCGTGCCGATGTGACCTCTCACCCCACCTCTACGTACTCTATTGATCTACCCTATATAAGGCCATCGAGGCCATGTAATACAATGTGTGAGAGTTATACAATCCAACTTGCTATCACACGCTTGCCGATCCACCTTCTTCGCTTCCACCATGAACCGCCTACTGCGTCGTCCCGTTCTGTCGACTTCGACTCAGCGGCGGCACCCGTGCGCCCTCTTCCCGCGGTTCGCGGTCCCCGCGGCCCTTGCTGCCCATATCGCAACCATCCCCGCTTTTGTCACGGCCATTCCCTCCCCTGCAGCGGTCACCGCGGCTCCCCCAGCTCGGCTCGTGCCCGACATCGCCCGCGGCAAGGAGCCTGTTCCTGAGGCCTCCCCTTCTTCCTCGACCACGGTGGCCCACGGTCTCCACCTCGACACGCCCTCCGCGCCTCCCGCGGCCCCTCCAACGACCTCCCTTCGCCTCGCGGGTAGCGTCCCCGTCCCGTGCGTCAACCTCGCGGGCCCTGGCGGCACCATGCTCCCACGCCTCGCCTCGCCCTACGTCAGCTTGTCCTCCGTTGCGGGCCTGCCATCATCAATCGCGCACCAAAGTGGCGTCAACTCTTTTAATTCATCTGTTGCAAACACAACATGCAGCATCATCTCGACGAGGCCGTCGAGCCGCTCCATGAAAGCACTGTTTGGTGCAACGACGACCTTACCATAGCCCTTTGGTCCTATGGGGTCGTGGGCGATGAGATGATGGACATGGCAGCTTCCCCGTCAAGCACCGCCTTCGACGTCACGACGCAACTTCATCTTCTCTTTCGCTACAACCAAGCGGGGCGCGTCGTGATCCTCAGCGCCGAGTTTCGGAACTTGGTGCAGGGGGGCCTCTCCATCTCCAAGTAATGTCAGGGCCTCAAGTCCCTTGCCAATGAGCTCGGTGAGCTCGTTGGCCCATCATCGATCAAACCTTAACTCTGCAACTAATCCGCGGGCTAAGCCGCAAATTCCACATCATGGCAACCCTTCTTCCCATGCAGTTGCCCTTCCCTTCCTTTGTGCAGGCGCGCTCGCCGCTCCTCATGGAAGAGACCGTGGCCTGATACATCCATTTTGCATCATGATTTCCTACTGTTATTTATAATGTTTTCGACCAATACAATACTTCGTGGAGCCATTCTAATGCCTTTGCTCTCTCAATTTGCAAGATTTACATGAGAGGAAGATTGCCGGCAGCTGGAATTCTCTGGACCTGAAAATGCTATGTCAGAGATACCTATTATGCACATCTCCAATTGAGCTAAAATTTCACATAGAATTATTTTGGAATAAATAAAAAAACACTAGAGAAAAGAGATACCAGAGGGGGCCACTGTCGGTGTCAAAACCGGCGGATCTCGGGTAGGGGGTCCCAAACTATGTGTCTAGGATCGATGGTAACAAGAGAAGGGGAACACAATGTTTACCCAGGTTCGAGCCCTCTCTATGGAGGTAATACCCTACGTCCTGCTTGATTGATCTTGACGAATATGGGTGTTACAAGAGTTGATCTACCACAAGATCGTAATGGCTAAACCCTAAAAGCCTAGCCTGTATGACTATGGTAATGAGTATATCCTTTCTGGACTAACCCCTCCGGTTTATATAGACACCAGTGGGTCTAGGGTTTACACGGAGTCGGTTACATAAGAAGGAATATTCATAATCGGTCGCCAAGCTTGCCTTCCACGCCAAGGAGAGTCCAATCCGGACACAGGTACAGTCTTCGGTCTTCAAGTCTTCACAGCCCATCAGTCTAGCCCATGGATAACAGGTCGGACGCCCGAGGACCCCTTAGTCTAGGACTCCCTCAGTAGCCCCTGAACCTGGCTTCAATGACGAGGAGTCCGGCGCGCAGATTGTCTTCGGCATTGCAAGGCGGGTTCCCCCTTCCGAACTCCTAGTTGATCTTCAGATGTGATGATTGTATCCGGACTTGTATACACAACCGCAAAGGACATAATATTTCATGGGTTCGACCCACCGACCACTTTTTGGTAATATGACACCACGCTTGACCGGCCACCACTTGCGAACTGTTTTAGCCGGCCCATCGCCCCACATCCCAAGACGTGGCCTTATTGGCACATCTTATCCAAGCGGAGATCGTGCCTCCCTTTTTTAAGGGATTCCTGTTGACCCGGACGTGGGTAACCCAACCGTCGCTTGGGTACAAATCCTTGGAAACAAGCAAGTTTTTGAGGCCCGAGAGGAGACGTTTGATATTTGCGTCCTTTATATAGGGGTACTGACCCGTCTTTTTCTTCCCCTCTTGCCTCTTCCTGAACCCCTGCTACCCCGAGTTCCAGCACCCGGGTTTTGGTCACCACCAGCCCCAATCATGTCCGGATCTAGCCGTCAAGGCCGGTGGGTAGCTTCTTCTGTTACAGAGAAAGATGTTGCAAAGCTTCGGGCGGCGAGGTACCTCACCGCTGAAATCCATCAGCGGCCTCCTTCCGAGGGGCAGGTTATTCCCACCCCCAGATCCGGCAAGAAGGTCGTGTTCGGGTCCCACTTCCTCCGCGGGTTGGGGTTTGCACTTAACCCCTTCGTCCGAGGGCTCATGTTCTATTACGGGCTAGACTTCCACGATTTGGCCCCGGACTCTATTCTTCTTATCTCAACGTTTATCGTCACGTGCGAGGCCCTCCTCCGAACTCCTTCGCACTTCGGCTTGTGGCTCAAGACCTTTGGTGTGAAGCCGCAAGTGGTAGAGGGGGGAGCAGGCTGAGTGCGGCGGTGCCACAATGAGCAGGCTTGCTAGCACCGTTTAGCTGAAAGGATCCTTCGCCAAGTCTTCCAATCTATGGCAGCAGGGGTGGTTCTATATCACCGAGCCCCGCAGCTCCAAGTGGACAACCGCGCCCGCATTCCGATCCAGCCCCCCGACTCATCTTGCATCGTGGATTAACAAGGGGCTAGATTGGGGATCAATGAATGATGTGCGAACTCTGCAAAGTCGTATCCGAAGCCTCATTGAGAGGGGCATCGACATAGCCAACGTCGTTCATGTAATGCTAGTTCGTCGGACCCTGCCGTGCCAGCGACGACCTCTCCGCCTATGGGAATTCAATGCGGAAGGGCCGCAGACTCTTCAGTACTTCTTCGACACCATGCACGAAGGAATGTGGAGATTATTCTGCGGGAAACAAAGGCAATGGCCGAACTCCACCCAAGATGTTGGCCTAGAATGTAACCATCCGGACACCCCGGTAAGTACCCGTTTACCGAATACCTTATAATCAGATACCCAGTGGCAAGATACCAATGGTACCATCCTTTTTCAGGGCTGGATAAAGAAGGTGGAATTGATTAGGTGTTCGGCTCCCCTTCCTGAAGACTCAGCTACTCCTGTGTTAACAAGGATGCTGGCCTCGGTGCCATACCAGGCACCAGAAGGGGAGGGCGAAAAGATCCAAGATGACCTTGGTTCCAGAGGTAAGTCGGACACTGAGTCCGGAGAAATCGACCTTTCCTCGCCCGAAGACGGGAGCGGAAAAGGACCCAGTATCCCTTCTCCAAACAGGAGGAAAAGGGCCGCCTCCGAAGATGGGGAGGGGCGGTCTTCCAAGAAGAGCAAGATGCCACCGTCGACCGGCTTGGGTTTAGAAAGTGACGTCATTGAGCAGCTCCAACAAGGGGACAAGCCCTCGGCCAAACCATAAGAGAATCCGGAGTACTTTGATAGCGTCCCGCTCCGTTATTGTTACCGAAGATACACGTAACACATTTATGCATTTTTACAGGTCAGCACAGAACTTTTCTGGGCGATCCTCTTCTTCGGGGAGTCTCCTCCCAGAGATGATGGAGAGCGAGATGCCTCCTCCGACCTGCCCGCCCAATAAGGCGGATGACTCTGAAGTGTCATCACGGAGGGTCCCTTTTGACCAACAAGTTGCGCAGGGGACAGAAGAGGTAGTACCCGAGGGTGGAGCTTCGACCATCCGGGATTCCGGGGCTGGTGATAACAAAGGCCCCGGACTGACTGATTCGCAACCGACAGTGATTCTGGAGACGGGTGAACAGATTCCTTCAAAGGATGATTGTGCTCCTGGAGTAGCTTCCGGAGACCCGGAGACTCCGGATATATTGCGGGACATGTTGCGGAAAGCATCTATCTCGGGGGAACAGCGTACCTTAATGGGTACAGTGATTGAGAAGATTTCATCCGCGAAGAGCGGATTAAATGAAGCCTTCATGAGTCTACTGAAGGGCTTTGAGGTTTGTGACATAATGTTTTTGGCTATGCTTCATTTGCAAATACGCACCTGTGTATAGGTAGTAGCCCCCGATACTCGGGTTGGCTTCCACTGGGAAGCAAAACAGAGGATCGAAAGGATCGTTTGAGGACTAAGCTGATCAACTTTGAACACAACCTGCTTCCCCCCTGGCCGCTTCCCGGACTACGGAAATTGCTGATTTGCAGCGGAAGCTTGATGTGGCAGGGGATGATCTTGCTTTAATCAATATGCGTCTGGAGGAGTCGCAAGGTATGTATTCGGGGCGATCCTCATACATTTTGTGGTATAAGCATGATGCTGAGATTTGGCTGCAGATGGTGCTGCCGCCGTTGAAGTTCTTCGAGCAGAGCTGGCCCGGGCCAAGGAGCAGGCCCGGCGTAGCGATGCTGCTGTCGAAAAGGCATTGGCTGAATTAAAAGCCGAACAAGCTGCACGGCGCCAAGATGAGGAGAAGATATCCACGAAGGTGCTCGAACTGGAGAATGCTACTGGCCGCTGGGAATTTCTGGAGAAGGAGAGTAAAGCCTTAACGGATGATCTGGACAAGGCCTTACAAGAGGCGAGAGAAGCGCGATCGGAATGCAGAGAAGCCCGTGAGGAGGTTCGACAGGCGAGGGAGATTGCGGCTGGAAAGCCCTTTCTGCTGCAAACTAAGTTCGGTGATCCGAACTATGCCCCACTTAACCAAGTATGGAGTTCTCTGGATGAGTTCTTGGACTTGCCGAAGAGTTCTGCTGATGCGGTGCAGTATTACCAAGCGCGAGATGGATATGCAACGGAGAAGCTTTTTTGGTCGCAGTTTGGTGCATCAAAGCGCCCTCTGTTTCTCAATGAATAGATGTCCCAATGGGCCGAACTTCATAGGATGTCCGGCGCTGCCATGAAGGACGTCGTAATCCGGTTGTGGCCAACCGAGCCTGTTTCGAATAGCTATTTCGGTTTGGTGCAAAGGGTTGTTGACGCGGTGACGCGCATCGACGCTGTGAAGCGATCAACGTGCGTTGAGGGTGCACGGATGGCTTTTGCCCGAGTCAAGACGTTCTGGGGGAAGATGAAGGCCACCGATGTTGCGACGAAGGGTCCACACAAAGGCAAGGACTGTCCAGAACCGGAGCATTATTTTGAAGACGCCCTAGAGGCCGCCCGCTTTATAGAGGGTCAGTGCTCGAAAGACATAATGTTCGAATGAGGTGTATGAAAATTGTAAAAGACAATTTTATAATTAATCTATTTATGTTTTGCTTGAAAGCTTGAATTCCTCCTGTGCGGCCGTTTTGATATAATCTGAAAGTTTTCCAGTCATCGGCGTCAGCCCCCTCGTAGGAAGTACGGGGGTGTTTGGAAAAGCATTTAATAACTCTTTATCCAACGTCTTGGTCCATGAAGGAGGTGATAATGCGGCGAACCAGGCAATCGGACTATAAGGCGTTAACACTTTCACTTAGCCATAGGAGTTTTATGGTGGGGCTACGACATAGCCCCTGGTATGTATGCGGCGTACGATGCCTTACATATTTGATCTGAAAAAGATCCCTCATGTGACACAGAGAATCGCTAAAGATTCTAATAAGTCGTCAAGTGGTTGACCAGCTCACGCCGCATCATGACAGTCAGTTTTTCGCTTTCTCTACTGAGGTGCTCGTCCGGTTTAGACCAGGGCACAATCGCAGTAGTTCTCCCTTTACTACCCTAGCCGATAGAGCGGAACGTAGGGTAGCAAGCACAGGAGTCGGGCAACCCAACTATTGACCCAAGACAATGATTCGGAGCTGATGCATATAAGGCCAAACTTGCGATGCCGAAGTATGCTATAGAGTTGTTTAGACTTTTATTGGCAACTCATTTGTTCCCACACCGAGCCCCTGGCAGGTTAGGCCAAGGTATTTCTGTGAAACAACCGTAGGAGCCATATTTGTCGGGAAAACCATACAGATGATTAGTTCGGATATTGTTTACTGGTAACTGAGCAATATGCCAATGATTACTTATGATATATATATAAGCCAGCCCTCCGGCTATTTGACATGCTCGGGGTTGGAGGCGGAGGAACAGGCATAGTACAGGCTCGAGAAATAGAGAGTGCGGTCTACAAAAAGTTATTTTGGACCTCCTATCGCACGTCTGCGCCGCCAGTCCTTGGTGGGGGAATCCTTGATGGAAATAGCCCCTTAGGTGAGTGTACGGATCTGGACTCCGATAGAGCCAGTTTCCGATTTTTGTCTTGTTCGTCACCTGTTTTTTAAAGGATAGTGAAGGAAGAAAGAAAAGGGAAATAAAAAATAATAATAATAATAATAAAGTGTTACTGGAGTGCTTGCAAGCTTGTCCGTGTTGTGCTTCCACCAATGCCCATGGTATTTTGAGTGCATAATGATGTATGCGCGGTACAAACTTTGTAGGTGTGCGGAGTGGACGGCGGAAGCCGGGTTGCTATTTCCGTTCTAGGAGTAGTTGATCCTCGGGTGGAGACTGCTTCTGACCCCCGGTATTTCGATGGTGAACCTTTCCGTCGTCCCTGTCACTTGGCGGCGTCCTCCCCCTGTGTTCGGCATTGAGCTTGCCGGCCTGTTTAAACACCCAGCAGTTTCTGTTGGTATGAGTAGCTGGTTTATCAGGGTGGCCATGAATCTGGCAGGGTCGGTCCAGTATCCTGTCCAGGTTGGATGGTTCGTCTCGGTTCGCCTTGAATGGCTTTTTCCGCTGACCGGGCTTGGGGTTGCTGAATCCGTTGTTGACCGCTGTGTCCCCTGATCTCTCATTGTCATTGTGACTGTTGTTTTTGCATCCTCGTGGCTTGCCGTTGCCGCCTCGGATTTTGGAGATGCCCTGGTTGCTGGCGCTATTGCTTCTACGAGCGAGCCAACTGTCTTCTCCGGCGCAAAAGCGGGTCATTAGAGCAGTGAGGGTTGTCATGGATTTAGGTCCTTCTTGGCCGAGGTGGTGTGCAAGCCATTCATCTCGGACGCTGTGTCTGAAAGCCGCAAGGGCTTCCGCGTCCGGACAGTCGACGATTTGGTTCTTTTTGACTAAGAACCGAGTCCAGAGCTCCCTGGCTGATTCTCCGGGCTGTTGGACAATGTGACTTAGGTC
>NW_024111111.1:0-8270 GCF_003073215.2 Triticum urartu
GGAGGCCGGGCGGCTGGTGGTGCGTGGCGGACGGTGGCGGGCGTTCTCGATGGTGCTGGAGACGGTGTGTGGGGGGCGGAACGAGTGGATGTTTTCTAGATCGCAGGCAAAAAAATTCGCCGGCAACCCCCCAAGGGGCGATAAAAATGCCTCCTGAGGGGCTCTACGGTTGGAGATGCCCTAAGGTCGTGGGCTTTCGGGTCGGGTTTTTTTATCGCCCGTGTTGATTCGGGTTAACTGGAACAATAGGACTGCATGTTCGATTCGGTTTAACTTTTTTTTGAGTAGAATCTCGCCCTCTTTATTCATTCAAGGCAATCATCATAGATACAAGGTTTGGGTCATGAGGAATACCCAACCAAAAATGTCTACCTACTTCAAGATTACATGCAAACTTGGCGAGATTATGAGCCTCGAAATTAAAGTAACTTCGTTCGATTCGGTTTAACTGGAACAATAGGACTGCGTGTTTGATTTGTTTGTTGGGCCAAACACGTCGAAGCCCAGTATGCTGTAGGTCGTTTGTGTTCGATCTGAGCGGACGAAATTTCGATGATAAGAAGAATAGTACCACCTCCGATGTAGAAAATAATATAGGTGAAAAAACTGAAAGCGTAAATTCACCGAAAAAAGCGTATTGTGACGGTAAACCCATGGAGTCAATCCGTGCTTTATTATTACTAGTACAAATGCCCGTGCGTTGCAACAGGCAAAAAAAGCAAAGCCTGCACCATGTGTCATCATGTGCCATTTTTATAGCAGTTATGATAAACATCGATAATAAGATTACACTCTTGTTGTTGTTCTGAACATAAAGTGTAGATGTGAAGAAGCTAGCCTAACTTCCTTCGTCTATGGAATAGTACAGTGGTGCATGAAATAGTTTGTCTATCATTTTTTATGTTTTGTTATTAGAGTTGGAACATGTTTTGGAGCCCAACATTTTATGAACACATGATTTTTTAGTGATTTTGTTACAATTATAAATGTTTTTAAACCAGAATATTTTTGGGAAATTTCAGGATTTCTTAAAAAGTGTGAACATATATGAAATATAAATATATTTTGTGAAACCTAGAGCAATTAGAAACGCTCATTATCTTAAAAAATACACGCTTGGTGCAGGTAATTTAAAAAAATGATTGTTGGTGCCCGGACCATGGAGTATAAAGTTAAAAAAGTCATAGTGGTCTAATTCGATGACGCCTCCTTGATAATAGCACTATCACCGGATGGAAAAATAGTGATGTATTTGTTTTTAATGGGACATACCTATGATTGAATGTTCTGTACTATTCAGTTTAATAACTAATTCTAAAGTTTTTTTTTAGAATTTTGAAAACATTTGAATGCGAATGATTTTTCACTATGTTGGTTTTTTTTATAGAAAAGATGCACGAATGTCTTGTGTTAAAAAATGTTTGGGCATATCACCCTTGGGCTAAAATGTTTGGTCATAAGGCACAATAAAGACGTATAAAGAGATCATTCTGAACGTTAGATATGTATAATATCATACATCTGGAAAACACAGACTTTCAGTTACAGAAATGTAAGTGGCAAAAGTATTTATAATTTAAACCATCACAAATTCCGAATTATAAGTTTGACATTACCAAAGACTTCATTTTCTTTCCTTCCAGGCCGGCCCCTCCCTGGCCTTCCTCCAGCCAGCCAGCAAGGCCGCACCCCGAAATCCGGCCCAAGGCCTAGCCTCTCAGTGCCGCCACACACAGGCGCACCTCTCCTTGCGCCCGATCCCCTTGCTGCGTCCGCACCCCGCCCCTCCGGCCGGTGAACCCTCCTGCCTCCTCCACGCCCGCTCTCCCTTTCCCCAAGCTCGCCTCACGCCCGACCTGCATCGCCTCCATGACTCGAGCCGCCGCTGGAGACGGGGAGCCATCGTCCGCGCCCGGATCCATCCAATCCCGGCGTCACCACCAACATCGCCGACCCGCATCCCGTGATTCGGCCGGCGGCTGTTCTTCGGCTGCCTAGGAGGGGCGGCAGCGCCACCCGCTGTCCCTCGTGCTCCTTCTGATCCAGTTTGGTCGGCAAACTCATGCTTTCTTTGTGATTCGTGGTGTTGGGGTCATCTCCTGTGCGCATGGAGAGGTGTTTCTTTGGAACGGATGTAATCTTAAAGTATGCTTCATCCTCCGCACCTTTTTTCCGGTCGCTTGATGAATCATCCATGGGTGTGTATATGAATCAGTGAGATTTTAAGCGGAAATAAGCGATGTGGGATTATTATTATTTAGTTGAACAAGCATCGGAAGAAATCACGTGCGTGCAAGGCCCAAATCATCAAAATATAAACATGCATGAGGGCCCAAAGCCTGACGACCAGGACGTTTCTTAGGTTGGACGATTTAGGGCCCATGGGAACGACAAGAGCTATACGGACAGCTCGGAAACAATTGTCACCAGAAAACGAAACGGTTTTAGTACCACCTCGAATATGTTTAAAATTTAAACTGAAAACGTAAAATCATGGGAAGAAGCGGATTGTGACGGTGAACCCACGGAGTCAATCCGTGCTTTATTATTAGGGAGAGATTAGCAAATATGCCCGTGCGTTGCAACGGGTGAAAAACTATTATCCCCGCATGACTGCATCCTCCAACTAAATGAATATGTTGTCCAAGACTGAAGAATAGTTATGGAGATGTAGTAGAGATACTTTTTTTTGAAATTATATGCTAAAATTAGATAAGGACTTTTAAAAGGCAACTAGACTAAAATGGCTACTCCCTTCATTTATAAATAAATATGTCTTTTTAAAGAGTTTAATATAGACTACATACAGGCATATACTAATTTTATAAAAGCATACACGGTTGTCATTTTTATCCTATAAAGGAAGCCTCTATACACTGCAAGTATCAAAGTCATTGTCTCCAAGCTTGATGTCCCTCTAGCCCTAAAGTACGTCTCTAACAAATGAACAAATTAAAATTAATTGGTCTCACATATGAGAAAGTGTTGTAGTTGGTTATGTTTGTTAATGGATCGATTAGAAGCAAACAGATCCAATACAGTCGAACAACACAATATGATGAGTCAAAAAAATCAAATCACTATTTGGAAGTTAAGGTTTTTTTGGCACAAAGATGTGAGACGTGTGGTTTGATGTGTGCTCATATGCGCTATGTGAGACGATCTCAGGGCAAGGCCCAAAAATTTTGCGACGTGGTTCCCCGAATTAGTACCACCTCGCATAGATGTTTTAAATTCAAACTGAAAGCGTAAATTCACAAGAAAAAAAGCGTATTGTGACGGTGAACCCATGGAGTCAATCCGTACTTTATTATTATTATTATTAGGGATTAGGGATTAGGGATAGACTAGCACATATGCCCGTGCGTTGCCACGGGGAAGCAAATCCTCTCGTGCTTCAAGCGACCCACCCGTCTTACACCATGGTCATATTGTCCACCTATTCACGACAAACCTCATAAAATTTAACCCGATGAGGTATCACATCTGTCGCAAGCTGCTGTCGCAATAAAAAAAAATTCCTGCACTGTCCTTCAAAAACAGAATGCATGTAAACTGATAAATATCTACCTAATAAAATGTTGCAATGAACAAGCCGAATTATGTGGCCTATCCTAGCTAAATTTTGGCTATATTAAGAAAAAATTTAAGATAGCAAAACTTTGATCAGCTGTTAACACTGAGGTGTTTGGGAATGAGAAGATCTATTTTCGGACGGAGCAACCACCAATCAACAACGTGCATCAAAGTTGATCATTATTTTTTCTTATTTCCCTTCCGTGCATTCTATCCAATTATATCCGCTGTATATATATTATAAGCAATTCCTTCCTTCCTTTCTTATTATCCGCCGAAATTGAGGATTGAAATCATTTTATTTCCCTTCCTTGCATTATATGCATGTCGTGCTCTTTCCTTCAGAACTCAATTCCTTTCTTTCCTTATTTCTCTCACACGTGGGCATCTTATTTCCTTCCTTCCTTTCTATGCATGCCGTCCTCTTATTTCCTTCCTTTCTTTATATGCATGTCGTCCTCTTTCCTTCCTTCGTTTATTTATTCCCGGGATAGCTCCTTGATACATCGAAGATCAAAGGCGTATATAAATTGAGTGGATTAGACGAAAGAAGGCGATGTGGGACTATTTAATAGAAAGAACAATTTTATCTACAGAAAATACTGGGATAGCTCAGTTGGTTGCAATGATTGATCTGTGAGAGGGAGGTCGCAAGTTCAATTCTCTACAAGAGCAAATATTTTTACCTTGTCTTATGTGGGCCTTCTTTCTTGGGCCACAGCGCCAAGTTGGGCTGTGAAGCCCACTGGGCGTGTAACTCGGATCGAAGCGACGACCAAATTTACGTTCGGAGGAAGATCTTTAGTGCGTACCCCCAAATTAGTTTGTCTCAAAAAACCCCAAATTAGTACCACCTTGTTTATATTACGATTTTGTCCATACAAATTGTAAAAGTGTATTATGACATGAAAAGAAAGCGTATTGTGACGGTGAACCCACGGAGTCAATCCGTGCTTTATTACAGAAAAATACTGGGATAGCTCAGTTGGTTGCAACGATTGATCTGTGAGAGGGAGGTCGCAATTTCAATTCTCTACAAGAGCAAATATTTTTACCTTGTCTTATGTGGGCCTTCTTTCTTGGGCCACAGCGCCAAGTTGGGCTGTGAAGCCCACTGGGCGTGTAACTCGGATCGAAGCGACGACCAAATTTACGTTCGGAGGAAGATCTTTAGTGCGTACCCCCAAATTAGTACCACCTTGTTTATATTACGATTTTGTCCATACAAATTGTAAAAGCGTATTATGACATGAAAAGAAAGCGTATTGTGACGGTGAACCCACAGAGTCAATCCGTGCTTTATTATGACTAGCAAACATGCCCGTGCGTTGCAACGGAAGAAAAACGCACACCCCTATACTCAATATCCATGGCTATGGGAATGTGTGTTGAGGAATAACATGAAGGAGAATTTTGTTTTCAGCCAACCAATCTTTACAAACCGCTAGTAAACTTATGCGTTGTACAATTTGCTGGTTTGGTTAAAGACAATCATCTCTGATTGTGATGAAAAAAATAAACTCAAGCATAGGAATAAAAAGACATACAAAAGATAACAAAATTCAAAGTACCAAAACATAAAATAAAAAATCTGCTGCATTTTTGCATATTTCTGCCTTTTTTGTGAGCATTTTTTTTTGTGTTGGCTCCATGTTTGAATATTTCTTCATCCCTTGTGTTTTATTTCGCAACTGGGTTGAATCTTAGTTTTTAATTTATTTTGCCGATAGTTTTCACGATGCTTTTTTAGTTTTTTCTATTTTTCTTCATTGGTCATCCATGCATACCGTTCTCTATCCATTTTCCTTCTTTGTTACTTGGTATCAATGATGCGAGATTGTGATCCAAATCGCTTGCCTGCATGAGAGCTTTTTATATTGTATATACATCATTGTTAATTAAGAAAGGAAACTGAATAGATTTTGCATCATAAATATAACATTGGTGGATGTATTGATAGAGCGTCCAGTTTCTCCTAGAGGCAATTTAGGAAATAAAAAAATGACATTGAAGCAAGAACAATGGCATACACACATTTTCCGTCCAACTTCAGTTGTAGATCGGATGTCAATGCATAATGACATCGTAATAATCCGTTGAACTAATTTTAGCGAGACACACTATGAGATTCTAAAAAAATTGGCCGTTCTTTTGCTTTTCGGATGTATGTTGTCTTTTTCTTGGGTACACGGCATATGCAGAGCAGGCAATCACGTTCTTTGCTTTCTTATATTTCTGATATCATCACAAGCCTCTCTCATTTCCTTCCTTAGCCCCCCTGACGCAACATGAATCACGTCTATTTCTATTTCTATTTGCTTCCTTATTTCTAAAATCAGCCTATCTTTGCTTCCTTATTTCTGAAATCACAAGCCCCTCTCTTTCCTTCCTTACTTAGCCCTCTTTTTTTAGGGTCCTTACTTAGCCCTCTGATAGAACGTGAATCACGTCTGTTTCTCCTTGCTTCCTTATTTCTGAAATCAGCCTATCTTTCCTTCTTTAGCCCCTCTCTCTGTCCTTCCTTAGCCTCTCTTTCTTTCTCTCTTTTCTTATTCCCAAAACGACTTCTTAACTCCCAGGAAAATCATTGACGTATATAAATTGGGTGGATCATACTTAAGGGGGCGATGTGGTATTATTTGATAGGCGAGTTGGCCTTCCTTTAACACATAGCATAAGCTGGGTCGGTTGGTCATGGCGTTAACTCCTCAACAGGAGGTTGCCTGTTCGATTCTATACTGATGCACTTTTTGCCTCGGTCTGACCCGTCGGGATAGATGGCCCGATTCCGAGACATCGAGGAAGAATTTTTTAGGCCCAAGAGAAACGGATGTATGAAGTTTTTTGAGATGGACCGATGAAAATTACGGACGGATCTTTATCACATGAATAGTACCACCTCAGATGTAGAAAATAATATAGGTGAAAAAACTAAAAGCGTAAATTTACGGGAAGAAGCGTACTGTGACGGTGAACCCACGGAGTCAATCCGTGCTTTATTATTAGGGATAGACTAGTACAAATGTCCGTGCGTTGCACCGGGCAAAAAGAAGGCGATACAACGTAATATCTTTAAGCACCATTTATTATATCCAATAACAAAAGAGTATGTGTGTTGCACCGCGGGACGTTTGTGCTTCACTGCAGAGAAAACACCACATTTTTTTCTTTCAAAAAACCTGCTCTAGGTAGTTGCAAAGAATTTTGTACATAGTTGCAAAGAATTCAGTACATAGCAAGATAGGTACACACCTGCTGGAAAGTATCTAAAACTGAAAGAAGAAAAGCAGCGAGGATGTACGCAACATGTTCCCTAAGCAGGGTCTCCACCTTACCACCAGCAAAGAAGAATCCCTGGTCCTCACAGTCTTTCATGTGTCGTCCGACTCTTTCTTCCCCAAGGTCACACCTGCATCCATTTTCTATCAATTTACAGAAAATGGAACATCCTTTTTATCTAGTACCAATTTACAGAGAACGGAAGTATGCTACTTTCGAACACTGCGTGCAAGAACTCTTCCACAACATAGCCATGATCAGTACACCAATCTAATACTGAAACTTATTCATACATGTGCCAATCTGTGCAACTCAAACAACAATCATGTACATGTATTAGTTCTGATTTCACTTGCTAGGATCAGGGGTAACTAACCAGCAAGAGTTATTACAGTAGCTTGAAATGAAGCATTGCTAGCCCCTACAATCAAATTTGCCGGCATCCATAGAGCATATATAGTCGATAAATACTCTGATTTTCTCCAGGGATTAATTTTTTTATCTAATAAATTGTTGATTCATCATGGTCCAGCATAAAAAAGAAGTGGAAGTTATAATCTGTTATCTAATAAAGTGGTTCAGGGTGTCAAACACAATATGAATTTTGAAACAGTTTCATTGCGCAGGAGCAGATGGTCTGCAGTTATGTTTGTGAAATTTACTGGCCAGAAAAAAATGTGAAATACCAAATTTTAAATAGCTCGGCATCAGGAGAGGCAGCACCTCATCATATATTGGGTCTTTAACAAAATCAAAGACATAGTAAGAGTATTCCTGAGCTCCTACAGTCATACATACTTGAGCTAGCTGATAGTGACATATTACTAGATCTATGTGAACCTTTATTATCCTACTCTGCTTTTCTTGATCATCTGCTTTGCTATAAAGCTCAGATTTGTTAACTTAACCCTGAACTTCTAAAACATTCTTTCATTTTCCAAAAAAGAAGTAAATTTCTTTGGCATGATCAAGCCAAATCAACCTCATCCGTCTTGGCCCCTAGCTCAAATGATACAAAGCTGAGGCAACATTTTTCCACTTTGTAATGAGATTACGGTCTGCATAATCCTGGTCCAGGCAAAATTCATACAGCTCCTTAGATATATCCTTCCTTCTTCTATAGAAAAGATCATAAATGTAACGGCTTCTTGGATGAGAAATGCGGAAAATTGGCCAGAGTGCTTCACACTCGCTGTATATCTACGCCGCCCAGGAGCTCATGCGACCGCACCTGGCTATGAGAGCATATGCGTGCATGATCGCCACGCGGATGTGCAACATGCATCTTGTAGCATGGCAGCTTCCATCACCGAGCTTTACCCCCGGGGTGAACACAATGCACGCTGGCCTGCACCTTGGTACTCCATGGCTTCACGCACGCAGCATGCCGGTTCGATTGCTGCGCCCTTATTCAT
>NW_024111112.1:0-10430 GCF_003073215.2 Triticum urartu
TTGTCTTGGGAGAAGGAATATCCTTCGTTGACCGTGAGAGCTTGTGATGGGCTAAGTTGGGACACTCCTGCAGGGATTTGAACTTTCGAAAGCCGCGCCTGCGGTGATGGGTAGATGGGAATTTGTTAATGTCCGGTTGTAGAAAACCTGAAGTTGACCTTAATTAAAATACATCAACCGCGTGTGTAACCGTGATGGTCTCTTCTCGGCGGAGTCTGGGAAGTGAACACGGTGTTGGAGTAATGCTTGACGTAGGTTTTTCTAGGATCACTTCTTGATCATAGTTGTTCGACCGTGCTTTTGCCTTCTCTTATCGCTCTCTTTTGCGAATAGGTTAGCCACCATATATGCTAGTCGCTTGCTGCAGCTCCACCTCATACCTTTACCTTACCCATAAGCTTGTATAGTCTTGATCGCGTGGGTGTGAGATTGCCGAGTCCCCGTGACTCACAGATACTTCCAAAACCAGTTTGTGGGTGCCGGTGATACCGTGCAGATGACGCAACCAAGCTCAAGGAGGAGCTCGATGAAGATCTTTTCCTTTGTGTTGCTTCGTTCTAGTTGATCAGTAGTGGAGCCCAGTTGGGGTCGATCGGGGATCTGTGTCGCTTTTGGGGTAGTCTTCTTTTATTTTGGTTCCGTAGTCGGACCTTGAGTGTATTTGGATGAATGTAATGCTTTATTCATGTATTGTGTGAAGTGGCGATTGTAAGCCAACTATGTATCTCTTTTCCCTTATGCATTACATGGGTTGTGTGAAGATTACCTCACTTGCGACATTGCTTTCAATGCGGTTATGCCTCTAAGTCATGCTTCGACATGTGGGAGATATAGCCGCATCGAGGGCGTTACAAATTGGTAATCAGAGCCTTCCCCGACCTTAGGAGCCCCACCTGCTTGATCGAATTAGCTGACGTTGTTGAGTCTAGGAAAAATGTTTTGAGTCATTTAGAAATTATATATCGGAGAGTTTAGGAATTCTTTTTTTATTCCCCAGTCCCTTCATCGCTCTGGCAAGGCATCCTGACGTAGAGTTTTAACTCTTCTCTTCTCAAATTTCACTAAAAAAATTTTAGGATCACGCGGGTATATTGGAATCATTCCGGGTTGTCTTGGGAGAAGGAATATCATTCGTTGACCATGAGAGCTTGTGATGGGCCAAGTTGGGACACCCCTGCAGGGTTATGAACTTTCAAAAGCCGTGCCCGCGGTTATGGGCAGATGGGAATTTGTTAATGTTCGGTTGTAGAAAACCTGAAGTTGATCTTAATTAAAATACATCAACCGCGTGTGTAACCGTGATGGTCTCTTCTCGGCGGAGTCTGGGAAGTGAACACGGTGTTGGAGTAATGCTTGACGTAGGTTTTTCTAGGATCACTTCTTGATCATAGTTGTTCGACCGTGCTTTTGCCTTCTCTTATCGCTCTCTTTTGCGAATAGGTTAGCCACCATATATGCTAGTCGCTTGCTGCAGCTCCACCTCGTACCTTTTACCCTTCCTATGAGCTTAAATAGTCTTGATCGCGAGGGTATGAGATTGCTGAGTCCCCGTGACTGACAGGTACTGCCAAAACCAGTTTTGCAGGTGCCGATGTTACCGAGCAGGTGACGCAACCAAGCTCAAGGAGGAGCTCGATGAAGATCTTGTCCTTTGTGTTGTTTCGTTCTAGTTGATCAGTAGTGGAGCCCAGTTGGGGTCGATCGGGGATCTGTGTCGCTTTTGGGGTAGTCTTCTTTTATTTTGGTTCCGTAGTCGGACCTTGAGTGTATTTGGATGAATGTAATGCTTTATTCATGTATTGTGTGAAGTGGCGATTGTAAGCCAACTATGTATCTCTTTTCCCTTATGCATTACATGGGTTGTGTGAAGATTACCTCACTTGCGACATTGCTTTCAATGCGGTTATGCCTCTAAGTCATGCTTCGACATGTGGGAGATATAGCCGCATCGAGGGCGTTACAAGTTGGTATCAGAGCCTTCCCCGACTTTAGGAGCCCCCTGCTTGATCGAATCGCTGGCATTGGTGAGTCTAGAAAATTGTTTTGAGTTATTTAGGATTATATATATCAGAGAGTTAGGAATTCTTTTTACTCCCCAGTCCCTTCATCGCTCTGGTGAGGCATCCTAACGTAGAGTTTTGACTCTTCTCTTCTCAAATTTCACTAAAAAAATTTAGGATCACGCGGGTATCTTGGAATCGTTCTGATGGTTTTGTGACGAGAACATTGTTCTTGGTGCCTCCTGTCATTTAGGGGTTGTGGCAGTGTCCCGAGGAGTTGAGCTCTGAGGTGTTGCCGTCACAATTTTATCGTTGCAGTTCTGGAATACCCGAGTTTAGTTTCGCCGACATCGAAAATCTCTTTTATGCAGTTGTTGGTGAGATAACCTCGACGCCACCCAGTACTGGGGCGGGAGTTTGGGAGTATTGCCATAAATCGTATAACAGATGCTTTTCGAAGGTTGAGCTAGACGATTTCCGAAGGTTTCTTGGTTATGTGTTGAAGGATGGATACAGCTGGATGTAGGATTTGCTAGATTTGGGTGAGATATTATGCTTCCCCTGTATCCCCAACACCTGATTGCATAACCGGAAAGTTTCGGGCGTTTATAAGTGGGAATTCAAGTAGCTCCTAGGATAACTTTCCGACAGATGTAGGATATGAAATGGGGGTTCCACGTCTAGTGGTCCGCCTATTCACGGTTGGTTTTAGAGTGGTCTCGTTGTGTCTTAAAGAGTCCTTGGCTATGTCGACTCGGGGACGCTTCATATGTCATGTGCACTGCCTTGTACATGATGGTGCTGTACGATCGAGCCCGTGTAGGCCCCACCACGAAAACTTCGGACGAAATCTCTATCATATGTTTGCTCTGGCTTATTTTGCAAGCCAATCCTTTGTTTTGTTTTGGTTTGTGGTATTCGAGTTGCTTCGAAGTCAAATGTTGATTCCATCCCTTGTCTAAGTGGTCTTCTCATACTCCGATGTGAATACCAATCCTTCATGATAATTGATATTGTCATGTCAATCCTTTTCACCGGCGTGTTTCTTTTCAAGTGGATCCGATCATTTCAACAACCGCAAGATCAATTATCAGTTCTTCTCAACGGTGTTTGTTTCATCCGTCTCCAAGTTGCCTTTTTGACTTTGTTTTCCTGCCCACCCACCCTTTTTCTTCAAGGAATCCAATTTCTTTATCAAGTATCCTTTTATTCTTGGGAGGTCTCTCCATCCTTTTTCCGTCAATATTCTTATCCGGTGATTCTCATGAAGATGCTAACGGAGTCTCAAGTTAATCATTCTTCATTCTTTTTCTTCTCCGGTGAATCCAATTCAAGCTTTCGGTGTTGATCATATTCTTTTCCGTATTTCAAATGCCTTCTCATGCCGGTGCACCTCACATTTAGTCATTTCTCGCTATTTATTTGTTCCGGAGTGCTGATAATATCTAAGAAGATTTGTGTCTCCATTATCATTCCGTCCAAGATATTTTGAGGATGTTACCTCATTCAAGCCATTTAATTCAACCGGCGCAATCTTCCTTTTAAATAGTTCAACGGTGTATCTTTTCAGTGGGCCCTAAACCACAGGTCTTTTCCCAGGATCTTACCTAACTCTTCTTATTTTTCCGGAGCTTCTCAAATTCTTTTCTAAAGTTTGACGTAAGAATGAATTAGCATCAGTCTAATGTTTTTCTCCAAGATCTGTCGAATTCTTTTCATCGTGGGCTCAACCTCTTCGTTTTGGTTCTTCTGGAGTGTCTAAATAATTCATGGTGGTGTTTCTCATAGTCATTCTCAGATTGGAAGACCGAAGAAGATTTTCTCTCAATCTTGCTCCATTCTCTTCAAGATTCGTGGTCCTAGTTTAAGGCCATCCTCTCATAATTATTTCTCGATTGTGAGAATTCTTTTCACCCATCCGGAGCATTTCATGAGTTGTTTTCCATTTCTTTTCCCCGAACGCATCATCTAAGATTTATTCATTCTCAGCTTTCAGCTCTCTTTCTCTAAATTTTACCGATGCATCGGTCAAGTGATCTCTAATCAGTCGTAATCCCTTCATTCTAATGTATCTTGATTGTCTCAAGTATCTTCATTCTTTTCACAATTCTTACCCGGTGATTCATCCCTTTTACTTCATTCATTTTCAATTCTTACTGGTGGCTCGTTCAAGTTTTCTCTTCCTTTGTTATTGTATCAATTTATTCGTTGTTTCAACCATTCCGGTCGTTCGTTGAAGACCTTCTCAAGTTTGATTATATCTCTCTTAATCCTTTCTTCGAGAATAAGTTGTATGCCAAATCCGTGACTTTTCATCAATTTAATTGGTGAAGGAGAAGCATAATGTAATTCTTATTCTTGTTTCATCGAGGGAGCTCAATTCCTTTTTCCGGAGCCTCATCAAAATTCTCGGTTTCAATTGTTTCATCTTTCTTTTCCCGGAGTTCCAAGTTTTTTTCTCAATTATTTCATCGCGAAGATCCATCTAATCATTACAAGGTTTCACTTTATGTTTTCAACTTCTCTTTCCTTTCGTTTGTTCATTCTTTCGTTTACCGGAGTTCTTCATGGAGGTTCTACATGATGGTTCATAAAGGATTTAATTCTTTTTCGAAGTGTTCATCAAGATTCTTTTCAGAGGAGTTCAAGCTTTATTCATCATTGCAATCCGGTGTGCAATTCGTTCTACCGTATCATTGGAGGTGGTATTATGTCATTCTTGATAATTTCTTTCGTGTTTCATGATTTGCAAGTTGTCAGGAATGAGATATTTTAAATCCATCAATCTTGTCATTTGAGTTATCTTGGGTTATATTTCACCTAAAGCTTTCCCTAAGGATTGTTGCTATTTATGGTCCTTATAAATGATCCAAGTTCTTCTTTTATCCTCCCGGTGAGATAGTTTCTCGTCTCCTTGTAATATCAATCCAATCAAATCTTTTCCGTGAGTGGCAAGTTGTCACCTCATGATTTTGAGATGTCTTCTATAAGTACATATCAAGCTTATCCTTTTCGTTGTTGGTTTTCCTACAATTCCGTTCGACCCATCTCCTAAAGATGCTTTCAAGCTCATTTGAGGTAGAAGATGTTGTTTTCTTCTCCGTTCTTTTGATTCCATTCTTTTATCTCTTACGGAGGCATTGAGGTGTTGCTCTTTTCACTCATCATCTCGGATTGTCAGGACCATGTTCTTTTCATGCTTATCAATTTAACCGGAGCGTTGTGTCCTCTGCTCTAGTTCTTTTCGCCTTATCAAGCCTTGCATCTCTTTTCAACCGGAGTGCTGTCTGAGATCTTTCTTACCCCTTGTTCCATTCATTCAATAGTGTCGGACGCAGTATGTTGTGATTTCATCAAGTATCTTCTCATCTTACCAAGTTCTTATTCAACTCCTTTTTCTTTTCAATCGGAGTGCTGCCCGAAGTTTCTCTTCCTTGTTCCTCTTTTCTACCGGAGTGTTTTCATCTTCATTCATCTTCGTTGTATTCTTTTCTCAAAATGGCGTAACCTCTCAAGGTTCTTTGGTTTCGCTCGTTTGTCAAAGAGGCAACTTAGTTTTACCTCTTCTCTTTTCTCTTCTGTTTTCCCTCTGGTGCCATCCTAGATCTCGAGACGTGATCCTCTCATAGTGGTGGAGTGTTGTAACGCCCCAAGACCGGAGCTTCAGATGCCTTCCATGTTTCCGGGTGTTGTCGGGTGTTTCGTTTTGGTTCGTTGCATCATGTGCATTGCATCATGTCATCATGTCATAAGTCTTTTTCCATCTCAACTAAATAAATTGCATGGATCTTTGATCCATTTAAGCCGAGGGAATTCACATGGTGATTCTCTTTACAACATATTCTCTCGATATTTAGAGAGCTATATTAAATATTCCAATAATTTGGATTCACCCATAAACACACTTGCAAAATAATTCTGTGTCTTTTCTGCTTCTAGTTTGGTCTCCAAACTTTGCCCTAAATTCTTTCTTCACTTTCCGGAGCTTTACCAAAAATCTCAACATTTTTGGGCACTCCTAAAACCTCGTTCTAGTTCAAACCCATTTGAATTAAATTCAAATGAGTTTGAATTCTTATCATTCGATCTTGCCACTTCTTATTTTCTCGGACCAAAAATATTGTTGTGAGTCCAAGAAAATTTACCGCTTGTCCAAATTCTTCTTCAACCTTCTCCTCTGTCCTTTTTCCTTTCTTTTAGTACTCTGTTTTTAAAAAAAATCAAAGGAGTGGGGGAGAGAGAGAGTAGCCCAGCTGGCTACTTGGGCCTCAGTCCAGGCCGGCCTGCTTCCCAGTCCCGCTCTCTAACCCTAGTACCGCAGCCCAATCCCCATCTCCCATCTCTCCCTCCTCTCCCTAACCTCGTGCCGCCAGGAGAGGATGCACGCGCCCGATGCCCGCATCCCGATCCCCATCTCCCTCTCGATCCCCAGGGCCGCCCCCACTTCCCTCGTTCCTCTCCTCGATCTCCCTCGAACCCCTCCTATGGCGCTGCCCTTGCCCCGAGCTCGCCACTGCTGCGCTACTTTGCCATGCTCCAGCGCCACACCGTTGCATCCTTGCTGCACGCCGCGCCCCTGCCTCCTCGACCTTCCTGGAGCACCAGTTGACGCCGGCGCCCGCCTTCCTCCGCCCCGCGGTCCTGTCCTCCAACCGCGCCAAGCCCCGCCACCAGCCTGCTACCTCGCCTCCCCAACCTGAGCTGGCCCTGATCCAGCCATCTTCAACACCTTGGGTCACTGGCCATGGATGCCTCTGCTCCATCGCCGGACGGCTGCTTCTCCGCGCGCCTCTGTTCGTCATCGTTGTCACCGTGAGCCTGCGTTGACTTCCCCTGCTCCACCACCATCAGCGCCCGGCAGCCCCTCCTCTGTCCGTGACTCGTGTTGCTGCTGCTCGTCTTGCCGCTGCCATGGCCTCTCACTTGTAGCCCCTCGCCAAGCATGCTACGTGATGCTTCCCCTTTTGTCGTTGCCAAGGCCACTGAATCCAGGGACACAAGACCGCCTCGGTGGATTCCTTTCGACAAGTACCACGACGTCCGTCGAGACTGCCAAGTTCCACTACCGATGAACGTTTTGGAATCGCCAAGTCAGACTACAACGCGAAGACCATGTACAACTACTGACACCCGTGGATTTCACCAAGTACCTATACCGACGACTGAGACCCTGTTTTCGACAAGTTCGCGAGTACGAGCACTTCCCATGACGACCTTGTACTACTACCGTTGATGAAGACATGTGCACCGCAAGCATCAAGTTCAACTATCGTCGACCGCGAAGGGTTTGGAGTCATCAAGTACCTCTCCGAAACGAACGTGAATGACTACCGTCGCAAGAACGGGACCGGAAAGTTCGAAGACCCCAAGTACCTCGACACCGATGACATGAACGTCTACGGAAACTCGTGCGACGATAAACATGTACCACTACCATCGCCGAGATCATGAGAACCTCTACCCTCGACCCTAGACCGTGCGAGAATGACTACTTCAACTACCGTCGCGTGAACCACTACTTCCCTCGACGTCCGAGAACGTCTACTTCCACTACTTCCTCTACGCCGACTCGAACCCCCTCCGATAACACACGCTTCGAAGGTATAACCCTTGAGACACCGCCCGTGAACGAATGCATGTGTGATGAATGAGATGCTCGAGCTTGCGCCGTGCCTGAATTGTCGGTGCACGTTGCCCCTCTTTCTCCTTGCCACCGTCGTCGACTCCAGGAACGCCCCACCATCTGTTGCACGCATCCGCACACTTCTCCTTTGCATCGGTATCTCAATCGAGTTACCGAAACCGGGACGTTGCCGTTGCATCGCTTTCGTTATCATTGCCGTGGCACCCCTTCCGTTTCCGCCTCGATGACAAATGCTTCATAATATGCTCTTGATAACCTTGTCATAAAACCTTGCATAAATTTGTTCGTGTCATCCGCATCATGACAACAACAATTAAAATGTTTAAAAATTGTTGTTGCACCAAATTGATAAATGCATATGGGGATCTACCGGAATTGTTGTTTGTTGTTCCGGCCTCATTTAAACTTGCCTAATTAGGTAGTTTTATTATGCTTCTCCTCTTGCCATGTTTAACAACATTTAATATTGTTGAGTACCTAAACGAGAGAGAACTAAAAAAGTCATATGGTGTTTTCTTCAATATGCAACTCCGTTGCATATTGAGCTCCATTTAATTTGTAGGATTGCTGGTGCTCTTTGCCATGCCATGCATATTAAACCGGACATGCATCATACTTGGTTGTGCATCATGTCATGTGGCCTCTTTGAACATGTTTACTTGTTGGGATATCACAATATCTCTTATCTAATTAATGCATCTATATACTTGGTAAAGGGTGGAAGGCTCGACCTTATGCCTGGTGTTTTGTTCCACTCTTGCCGCCCTAGTTTCTGTCATATCGGTGTTATGTTCCCGGATTTTGCATTCCTTACGTGGTTGGGTTATAATGGGAACCCCTTGACAGTTCGCCTTGAATAAAACTCCTCCAGCAATGCCCAACATTGGTTTTACCATTTGCCACCTAGCCTTTTCTTTCCCTTGAGTCGGCCGGCTCAAGGGTGATCTTTATTTTAACACCCCCGGGCCAGTGCTTCTCTACATGTTGGTCCAACTGAGCGATGTCCGAGGCTACCAGGGGCAACCCTGGGCTGGCTTACCTGATGTCTAGCTCATCCGGTGTGCCCTGAGAACGAGATATGTGCAGCTCCTATCGGGATTTGTCGGCACAACTGGGTGGCTTTGCTGGTCTTGTTTTACCATTGTCGAAATGTCTTGTAACCGGGATTCCGAGTCTGATCGGGTCTTCCCGCTAGAAGGTATATCCTTCGTTGACCGTGAGAGCATGTGATGGGCTAAGTTGGGACAGCCCTGCAGGGATTTGAACTTTCAAAAGCCGTGCCCGCGGTTATGGGCAGATGGGAATTTGTTAATGTCCCGTTATAGAAAACCTGAAGTTGACCTTAATTAAAATACATCAACTGCGTGTGTAACCATGATGGTCTCTTCTCGGCGGAGTCCGGGAAGTGAACACGGTGTTGGAGTAATGCTTGACGTAGGTTGTTCTAGGATCACTTCTTGATCATAGTTGTTCGACCGTGCTTTTTCCTTCTCTTCTCCCTCTCTTTTGCGAATAGGTTAGCCACCATATATGCTAGTCGCTTGCTGCAGCTCCACCTCATACCTTTACCTTACCCATAAGCTTAAATAGTCTTGATCGCGTGGGTGTGAGATTGCTGAGTCCCGTGACTCACAGATACTTCCAAAACCAGTTTGTAGGTGCCGATGATACCGTGTAGATGACGCAACCAAGCTCAAGGAGGAGCTCGATGAAGATCTTGTCCTTTGTGTTGCTTCGTTCTAGTTGATCAGTAGTGGAGCCCAGTTAGGTTCGATCGGGGATCTGTGTCGCTTTTGGGGTTGTCTTCTTTTATTTTGGTTCCGTAGTCGGACCTTGAGTGTATTTGGATGAATGTAATGCTTTATTCATTTATTTTGTGAAGTGGCGATTGTAAGCCAACTATGTATCTCTTTTCCCTTATGTATTACATGGGTTGTGAAGATTACCTCACTTGCGACATTGCTTTCAATGAGGTTATGCCTCTAAGTCATGCTTCAACACGTGGGAGATATAGCCGCATCGAGGGCGTTACAAAGGAAGTGCCTCCTTATTACGCGGAAAATAATGATTCCTCCACCTGACAACTGGGACCCACCGGACAGGCCACTGTATTTCACGAGAAAACGTTTCCCCCTGACTGCTGGGACCCACCAGCTACATCTTCGCACGCAAGGAAGTGCTTCAGGGAAAAAAAATGATTCACCCCCTGACTGCTGGGACCCACCGGCTACATCTTCGCAGGCAAGGAAGTGCCTGACAGTCGGGACCCACCTGGTCGAAGCGTACGTAGCGTTGTCATTCTGGTCGCGAACGTGTACGTACATACTGGTCCATGTAGAAGCGCGCACGTGTCGTAGTAGAGGCATGCACGTAGCATGTACACGTACGTACAGCGGCCAGGGTGCAAGAAAGAAAATACGGCCACGTTTGTGTACATACGGGCGGGGTCTCGAACGCCTACTCGCGCATACGTACAGCCAGGGCTCGTGTACATGGCTGGGTCGGAACGGAGAAACAACGTCGTCGTCGTGTTCATGGGGAGGCAACGGAATGCGTCGTGTTCATGGGGAGGCAACGGAATGCATCGTGTTCATGGGGAGGCAACAGAACATGTGGGGGCCAACCGGCTGGGTCGGAACGGAATGCGTGGTCGTGTTCATCGGGAGGGCTTGGATGGAATAGGCGATGGAAACGAGGCTTGGCGTACCGCAAAACAGAGGAAACGGCCTTGTGTTCGATCGGCCACGTTCGAAACGGGATCCTGTTCATCGGGAGGGGTTTGGCGT
>NW_024111113.1:0-8746 GCF_003073215.2 Triticum urartu
TGGGTTTGAGCTTATCAGGTTGAAACTTTTTCACATAAGCATTGCAACCTCAAACTTTAAGAAACGACAGCTTAGGTTTCTTGCCAAACCATAGTTCATACGGTGTCGTCTCAACGGATTTAGATGGTGCCCTATTTAACGTGAATGTAGCTGTCTCTAATGCATAACCAGGAAAAAGAGACCCCGACCCGACACCCGATCGACACCCCGACACCTCGGCACGACACCCCAACCCCGACCCCCGACCCCTGACACCCTGACACCACACCCCGACCCTGACCCCGACCCCCGACCAATCGACACCCTGACACCACACCCCGCCCCCGACCCCGCCCCCGACCCCGCCCCCGACCCCGCCCCCGACCCCGCCCCCGACCCCGCCCCCGACCCCGCCCCCGACCCCGCCCCCGACCCCGCCCCCGACCCCGCCCCCGACCCCGCCCCCGACCCCGCCCCCGACCCCGCCCCCGACCCCGCCCCCGACCCCGCCCCCGACCCCGCCCCCGACCCCGCCCCCGACCCCGCCCCCGACCCCGCCCCCGACCCCGCCCCCGACCCCGCCCCCGACCCCGCCCCCGACCCCGCCCCCGACCCCGCCCCCGACCCCGCCCCCGACCCCGCCCCCGACCCCGCCCCCGACCCCGCCCCCGACCCCGCCCCCGACCCCGCCCCCGACCCCGCCCCCGACCCCGCCCCCGACCCCGCCCCCGACCCCGCCCCCGACCCCGCCCCCGACCCCGCCCCCGACCCCGCCCCCGACCCCGCCCCCGACCCCGCCCCCGACCCCGCCCCCGACCCCGCCCCCGACCCCGCCCCCGACCCCGCCCCCGACCCCGCCCCCGACCCCGCCCCCGACCCCGCCCCCGACCCCGCCCCCGACCCCGCCCCCGACCCCGCCCCCGACCCCGCCCCCGACCCCGCCCCCGACCCCGCCCCCGACCCCGCCCCCGACCCCGCCCCCGACCCCGCCCCCGACCCCGCCCCCGACCCCGCCCCCGACCCCGCCCCCGACCCCGCCCCCGACCCCGCCCCCGACCCCGCCCCCGACCCCGCCCCCGACCCCGCCCCCGACCCCGCCCCCGACCCCGCCCCCGACCCCGCCCCCGACCCCGCCCCCGACCCCGCCCCCGACCCCGCCCCCGACCCCGCCCCCGACCCCGCCCCCGACCCCGCCCCCGACCCCGCCCCCGACCCCGCCCCCGACCCCGCCCCCGACCCCGCCCCCGACCCCGCCCCCGACCCCGCCCCCGACCCCGCCCCCGACCCCGCCCCCGACCCCGCCCCCGACCCCGCCCCCGACCCCGCCCCCGACCCCGCCCCCGACCCCGCCCCCGACCCCGCCCCCGACCCCGCCCCCGACCCCGCCCCCGACCCCGCCCCCGACCCCGCCCCCGACCCCGCCCCCGACCCCGCCCCCGACCCCGCCCCCGACCCCGCCCCCGACCCCGCCCCCGACCCCGCCCCCGACCCCGCCCCCGACCCCGCCCCCGACCCCGCCCCCGACCCCGCCCCCGACCCCGCCCCCGACCCCGCCCCCGACCCCGCCCCCGACCCCGCCCCCGACCCCGCCCCCGACCCCGCCCCCGACCCCGCCCCCGACCCCGCCCCCGACCCCGCCCCCGACCCCGCCCCCGACCCCGCCCCCGACCCCGCCCCCGACCCCGCCCCCGACCCCGCCCCCGACCCCGCCCCCGACCCCGCCCCCGACCCCGCCCCCGACCCCGCCCCCGACCCCGCCCCCGACCCCGCCCCCGACCCCGCCCCCGACCCCGCCCCCGACCCCGCCCCCGACCCCGCCCCCGACCCCGCCCCCGACCCCGCCCCCGACCCCGCCCCCGACCCCGCCCCCGACCCCGCCCCCGACCCCGCCCCCGACCCCGCCCCCGACCCCGCCCCCGACCCCGCCCCCGACCCCGCCCCCGACCCCGCCCCCGACCCCGCCCCCGACCCCGCCCCCGACCCCGCCCCCGACCCCGCCCCCGACCCCGCCCCCGACCCCGCCCCCGACCCCGCCCCCGACCCCGCCCCCGACCCCGCCCCCGACCCCGCCCCCGACCCCGCCCCCGACCCCGCCCCCGACCCCGCCCCCGACCCCGCCCCCGACCCCGCCCCCGACCCCGCCCCCGACCCCGCCCCCGACCCCGCCCCCGACCCCGCCCCCGACCCCGCCCCCGACCCCGCCCCCGACCCCGCCCCCGACCCCGCCCCCGACCCCGCCCCCGACCCCGCCCCCGACCCCGCCCCCGACCCCGCCCCCGACCCCGCCCCCGACCCCGCCCCCGACCCCGCCCCCGACCCCGCCCCCGACCCCGCCCCCGACCCCGCCCCCGACCCCGCCCCCGACCCCGCCCCCGACCCCGCCCCCGACCCCGCCCCCGACCCCGCCCCCGACCCCGCCCCCGACCCCGCCCCCGACCCCGCCCCCGACCCCGCCCCCGACCCCGCCCCCGACCCCGCCCCCGACCCCGCCCCCGACCCCGCCCCCGACCCCGCCCCCGACCCCGCCCCCGACCCCGCCCCCGACCCCGCCCCCGACCCCGCCCCCGACCCCGCCCCCGACCCCGCCCCCGACCCCGCCCCCGACCCCGCCCCCGACCCCGCCCCCGACCCCGCCCCCGACCCCGCCCCCGACCCCGCCCCCGACCCCGCCCCCGACCCCGCCCCCGACCCCGCCCCCGACCCCGCCCCCGACCCCGCCCCCGACCCCGCCCCCGACCCCGCCCCCGACCCCGCCCCCGACCCCGCCCCCGACCCCGCCCCCGACCCCGCCCCCGACCCCGCCCCCGACCCCGCCCCCGACCCCGCCCCCGACCCCGCCCCCGACCCCGCCCCCGACCCCGCCCCCGACCCCGCCCCCGACCCCGCCCCCGACCCCGCCCCCGACCCCGCCCCCGACCCCGCCCCCGACCCCGCCCCCGACCCCGCCCCCGACCCCGCCCCCGACCCCGCCCCCGACCCCGCCCCCGACCCCGCCCCCGACCCCGCCCCCGACCCCGCCCCCGACCCCGCCCCCGACCCCGCCCCCGACCCCGCCCCCGACCCCGCCCCCGACCCCGCCCCCGACCCCGCCCCCGACCCCGCCCCCGACCCCGCCCCCGACCCCGCCCCCGACCCCGCCCCCGACCCCGCCCCCGACCCCGCCCCCGACCCCGCCCCCGACCCCGCCCCCGACCCCGCCCCCGACCCCGCCCCCGACCCCGCCCCCGACCCCGCCCCCGACCCCGCCCCCGACCCCGCCCCCGACCCCGCCCCCGACCCCGCCCCCGACCCCGCCCCCGACCCCGCCCCCGACCCCGCCCCCGACCCCGCCCCCGACCCCGCCCCCGACCCCGCCCCCGACCCCGCCCCCGACCCCGCCCCCGACCCCGCCCCCGACCCCGCCCCCGACCCCGCCCCCGACCCCGCCCCCGACCCCGCCCCCGACCCCGCCCCCGACCCCGCCCCCGACCCCGCCCCCGACCCCGCCCCCGACCCCGCCCCCGACCCCGCCCCCGACCCCGCCCCCGACCCCGCCCCCGACCCCGCCCCCGACCCCGCCCCCGACCCCGCCCCCGACCCCGCCCCCGACCCCGCCCCCGACCCCGCCCCCGACCCCGCCCCCGACCCCGCCCCCGACCCCGCCCCCGACCCCGCCCCCGACCCCGCCCCCGACCCCGCCCCCGACCCCGCCCCCGACCCCGCCCCCGACCCCGCCCCCGACCCCGCCCCCGACCCCGCCCCCGACCCCGCCCCCGACCCCGCCCCCGACCCCGCCCCCGACCCCGCCCCCGACCCCGCCCCCGACCCCGCCCCCGACCCCGCCCCCGACCCCGCCCCCGACCCCGCCCCCGACCCCGCCCCCGACCCCGCCCCCGACCCCGCCCCCGACCCCGCCCCCGACCCCGCCCCCGACCCCGCCCCCGACCCCGCCCCCGACCCCGCCCCCGACCCCGCCCCCGACCCCGCCCCCGACCCCGCCCCCGACCCCGCCCCCGACCCCGCCCCCGACCCCGCCCCCGACCCCGCCCCCGACCCCGCCCCCGACCCCGCCCCCGACCCCGCCCCCGACCCCGCCCCCGACCCCGCCCCCGACCCCGCCCCCGACCCCGCCCCCGACCCCGCCCCCGACCCCGCCCCCGACCCCGCCCCCGACCCCGCCCCCGACCCCGCCCCCGACCCCGCCCCCGACCCCGCCCCCGACCCCGCCCCCGACCCCGCCCCCGACCCCGCCCCCGACCCCGCCCCCGACCCCCGACACCCCGACACCTGACACCCCGACCCCGACACCCTGACACCACACCCCGATCGCGGTCGACCCCGACCCCGACCCCGAGCCCGACACCCTGACACCCCGACCCCGACACGACACCCCGGCACGACACCCCGACCTCGACACCCTGACACCACACCTCGACCCCAACCCCGACCACCGACACCCCGACACCTGACACCACACCCACCCTCACCGTTTGCTGGCACATGTTCAGACGGACAGTTTGCCGTCCGTGATCCATGCCTTTGCCGTCCGCCATGGAGGACGGCAAAGAAGCTGATTCCAGTAGTGTTGGATGCTCAGAACATGACGCCTAACCATCTGGAAGAATGACAGTCTTCATAGGTAACGGGCGTCATATCACATAGGACAGTCTCTTTAGTGATGCTTAATCACTTTGGCTCGGGGTTGGGTCTTTCCTCACTTGGGTTTTTCTCAAGTTCGACAGAGGAAGGGTTGCTCTCAAATGACACTTGTCAATCTCTCTCTTGGAGGAGCCCACCAACTACTGGTTGTGGGGCTGCTATTTATAGCTAAGGCAACCCGACATGATAAGACATAAATGCCCTTCGGACATGATGGTTGTAAGGATAAGGATCCACTCGACAGCTGACACTTGTGCAGCAATGGTGGGAACGATAAATTCATCAGAACTCTCAGTTTCCTCACATGGTAGACAAATCGCACTAGCGTAATCCTAACTTTTCAGTCAGCCCAATTTCGTCAACGACCAAAAGAACTTCATCTATGTCTCTAAAGAACTCGACTGCACTGCACGAGATTTCCAAAGTCTTCGCTCGAAGAAATAGGTATGTTTTTGGGATTGAGCATCACTTCGGAAATATGCCTATGTATCACCTGGACCCCCTTTAGCAGTACGATGTCCAATGACTCAAATAAAGAAGAAAGAAACTACGAAAACAAAGTCCTCAAGCTTCCAATTCTTCACATCAATTTCTTCAAAGGAAGCACCAAATTCTTCACTGCATAAATACCTTTTTAGGGGTTATCTTTCGTCAGTTAAACCAAATCTTTAGGGACTATATCTCTTGTGTACACTCACAAACACTTTGGTCCCTTAACTCATTTGTCTTCAATACTCCAGAACACTAAGGGGGCACTAGATGCACTTACAATCTCCCCATTTTTGGTGATTGACGACAAATTGGTTAAGTTTTCAACATGGATAAAATAATAAGAGTGTAAGAATAGAGTGTTGGGAAACGTAGTAGAAAACAAAAAAAACATGCCTACAAAATGAAGATGCATAACCGGTTGGGATCACGATCGTTACCGTCACCAAGTTGCAACGGAAGAAGAACGTGTCGGTGTAGATCATACTTGAAGTCCCTCTAACCATCGATGAACAATCCCACGAACCGCCCATGAACTGTCCCTCGAACCGAAGATCGAAAGCACGCCCTCTCTATTTGGTTGCAAGCTTGCAGCCTTCATGATCCGGTGGCGCTTTTTCGTCCAGAGCTAATCGCCGCAGGAGGGATGAGATTAGAACCACACTGGACTTCTAATTATGAGGATTAGAGAAACTAGACAAAGCTCTAATTAGTCAACTAGGATCAACTATAACTAGGGCTAGATGAACTAGAGGAGGCTCCAAAACTTGTGTGTTCAAAAGAGCTCAATACCTCATGTATATATAGGTTGGATGGGAGAGGGGGTAGCCAAGAGGAGGGGAATGGCTCCCCTCCCCTTGCGCCGACCAAAGGGGGAAGGGGGAGTCCTTCCCCGACCCCTATTTGGCCTCCCACTATGGGAAGGGGGCGCCTCCCCCTGTTGGGCCTTGGTGGCCCAAATTCTTCCTCCACCTCTTCGCCTTTTTAAGACCTGTTGATATTTAAATTAATATAAAAGCCTTTTAATTATTATTATACCATTTTATATATAATTTAACATCATCGAAAACATTTTTCATATATATATATTAAGTATTGGAAATACCAGGTAGTGCCCGATAAACTCCAAAACCCTTCCGGTGACCCTAAAACGCTTTCGAATCCTCTCAAAACTATTCTGAATATTTATGAAACTATTCCACAAATATATTCTCGTTACTCCCCTCCCACTAACACTCTTCAGATCGTGGTTGCCTTAATCTTGTGACCGTGTAGATTCGGTAACTCATAGACATGAATGAAACCGTTCGTTCAATGAGCGACAACGGGACCATGGACGTCTATATCAATCCTAAATACATGAATGATATTAGAGTGAACCTTTAGTTATCATGTGATGTTCCCTTTGCATCGCAGGGCTTTATTTTGGTCGCATCAGATCGCTTATTTGCCTCGTCGGACTTCCATGCGTCCCGGGCTTCCTTGTCAGACTTGCATGCGTCCGCTTATCCGCATCTTGATTTTTTTTACCTCAAAAAAGGTAAAATAAAAAATAAAATAAAAGAGAAAGTGTCTAACTTGTGACCTATTGCTGTAAACAAGGACCATATGTACATTAACGCTGTGAATATTAAAGGAGACCGATCGATGGCGAGAATCAGTTGCTTTCTACTTCGATTATATCTTGATATATAGACACCGCTGCATTTGATGCATGCGTGCATGCATGCTTTCGTTGCAATCTGCATGATGCTGCCAATCTGACCCTTGTTTCTTTCTTTCTGCAAGGAGTGATCGACGTACGTACGGTATTTAGCGCTAAACTTGGTGCATACTCTCATTTTTGCCTGCGCCTGCAGCTTTGGTTATCTTGATACAGACACCACTGCACTGCATGTGCATGCGAATTTTCTTTTGAGCACATGAAATGGACTACACGTACTACTTTCACTTTACTCTTGTGTTCCTTTCCCTCTTTGTTTTCTCTCCAAACAAGGCAAGGATTTATTCGACGATCGATCTGTACCGCCGTCGGTCGACCCCATTCCAGTTGCACTCCTCCTCTTCCTATTTGAAGGACAGGCACGCATCCCATCGGTGAAGCTTACTCTACTCTAGTCGGAGTCGTAGTTTAAGGCCGGTCAGTGCATATGCATGCATGCATGCATGCAGACTGCATGCAGGGCGCGACGTCCGACGTGCTAGCTAGGTAGCTCCAGCTCGGGCTGAAGGGCGGCAGGCGGCGATGGGAGGATTCACGCCTCCGATCCCGCAGGACGACAGCAACTGGGAGATCCGCGTGGCGGTGCTGCTCAGCCTCTTCCTCCAGATGATCCTCATCTTCGTCGGCCCCGTCCGCAAGCGCTCCTCCTCCCCCGTCCCCCGCTTCCTCGTCTGGGCATGCTACCTCCTCGCCGACTGGGTCGCCGACCTCGCCCTCGGCCTCCTCCTCAACAACATGGGCAACATCGGCGGCTCCCAGTCCAGCTCCTCCTCCACCATCACCCAGCACGCCACCGGCCTCAAGCGCGGCTCCCCCACCAACGCCGACGCCGGCAACAGCAGCCCCATCATCTTCGCCTTCTGGACGCCCTTCCTGCTGCTCCACCTGGGCGGCCCCGACACCATCACCGCCTACTCCCTCGAGGACAACGAGCTGTGGCTCCGCCACCTCATCGGCCTCCTCTTCGAGCTCTTCTCCGCCTCCGTCATCTTCTTCTGCTCCCTCAAGGGCAATCCCATGATCCCCGCCACCGTCCTCATGTTCGTCGTCGGCATCATCAAGTACGGTGAGCGCACCTACTCGCTCTACTCCGGCAGCGTCGACGGCTTCCGGGAGAACATCCTCGACCCTCCTGACCCGGGCCCAAACTACGCCAAGCTCATGACCGAGTTCGACGCCAAGGAGCAGGCCGGACTGGTCGTCGATATCGTCTTCGCCGGCGCAGACGAGGAGGCCAAGAAAGCCCTGGCCGACCTTGAGGAAGGCGAGGCCGCGCGACTCGTGAATAATCGCAGCAAGAGCCTTGAGTCGCAGGCGTTCGACTTCTTCCTCATCTTCCGCCGCCTCTTCGTCAACCTCATCCTAAGCTACAAGGAGCGCAAGATCAGCCAAGCCTACTTCCTCGATCGCGAGGACGTGACCGACTCGCCGGCCAAGGCGTTCCAGGTCATCGAGGTGGAGCTCAACTTCATCTACGACATGGTGTACACCAAGGCCCCCGTCGCCCACAGCAAGGCCGGCAGCGTCCTCCGCTTCCTCGCCTCCGCCTGCCTCGTCTCCTCCCTCCTCATCTTCTTCTTCCACGGCGACAAGGGCAGCTTCATGCGCGTCGACATCGCCATCACCTATGCGCTGCTCCTGGGCGGGATAGCACTCGACGGCGTCGCGCTCGCCATGCTCCTGTCCTCCCACCGGATGCTCGTCCTCCTCGAGAAGACACGGTGGCTGGAGTGGCTCGCGCGCGCCGTCAGGTCCGTGCGGCCACGGCTGCGGCGCTGGTCGGAGAGGACCTCGCAGCTGAACCTGGTGAGCTACTGCCTGGGCAAGCCGGACCCTTCCAGCAGCGGCCCCCGCAGCTGCTTGGGCGGCCCGCGGATGGCCCGGGCGCTCGCCAAGGGCGCGGCGGCGCTGGCCCGC
>NW_024111114.1:0-13629 GCF_003073215.2 Triticum urartu
TGAAGTTGATAAAGCCAAGATTGAAGCTATTGAGAGTTGGCCGCAGCCCAAAACGGTCACACAAGTGAGGAGTTTCCTTGGCCTCGCTGGTTTCTATAGGCGTTTTGTGAGAGATTTCAGCACCATTGCTGCACCTCTCAACGAGCATACAAAGAAGGATGTGCCTTTTGTTTGGGGTACCGCACAGGAAGAAGCCTTCACTGTATTGAAAGATAAGTTGACACATGCTCCTTTACTCCAACTTCCTGATTTTAATAAGACTTTTGAGCTTGAATGTGATGCTAGTGGAATTGGATTAGGAGGTGTGTTATTACACACAAGAAGGGTAAAGAAAATGTTATTGATGATGCATTGTCTCGTCATTATACTATGCTTTCACAACTTGACTTTAAAATATTTGTTTGGAGACCATCAAAGATCAACATGTGCATGATGCTGAATTTAAAGATATATTGCAGAATTGTAAGGAAGGGAGAACTTGGAACAAGTTCGTTCTTAACGATGGATTTGTGTTTCGTGCTAACAAGCTATGCATTCCAGCTAGCTCCGTTTGTCTTTTGTTGTTGCAGCAGGTGCATGGAGGAGGATTAATGGGACACTTTGGCGTCAACAAGATGGAGGATATACTTGCTACACATTTCTTTTGGCCAAAGATGAGACGGGATGTTGAGCGTTTTGTTGCTCGCTGCACTACATGTCAAAAAGCTAAGTCACGACTCAATCCTCATGGTTTATATATGCCTTTGCCTGTACCTAGTGTTCCTTGGGAGGATAGATCTATGGACTTGGTTTTAGGTTTACCTCGAACAAAGAAGGGGAGGGATAGCATATTTGTTGTCGTGGATAGGTTCTCGAAAATGGCACACTTTATACCATGTCATAAAAGCGATGATGCTGTTAATGTTGCTGATTTGTTCTTTCGTGAAATTATTCGCTTACATGGTGTGCCAAATACTATTGTTTCAGATCGTGATACTAAATTTCTTAGCCACTTTTGGAGATGTTTATGGGCTAAGTTGGGGACTAAGCTGCTTTTTAGTACTACTTGTCACCCCCAAACTGAAGTAGTCAATAGAACATCAGTTTGTCCATCAGTTTGGGGGTGACAAGTAGTACTAAAAAGCAGCTTAGTCCCCAACTTAGCCCATAAACATCTCCAAAAGTGGCTAAGAAATTTAGTATCACGATCTGAAACAATAGTATTTGGCACACCATGTAAGCGAATAATTTCACGAAAGAACAAATCAGCAACATTAACAGCATCATCGCTTTTATGACATGGTATAAAGTGTGCCATTTTCGAGAACCTATCCACGACAACAAATATGCTATCCCTCCCCTTCTTTGTTCGAGGTAAACCTAAAACAAAGTCCATAGATATATCCTCCCAAGGAACACTAGGTACAGGCAAAGGCATATATAAACCATGAGGATTGAGTCGTGACTTAGCTCTTTGACATGTAGTGCAGCGAGCAACAAAACGCTCAACATCCCGTCTCATCTTTGGCCAAAAGAAATGTGTAGCAAGTATATCCTCCGTCTTCTTGACGCCAAAGTGTCCCATTAATCCTCCTCCATGCGCCTCCTGCAACAACAAAAGACGAACGGAGCTAGCTGGAATGCATAGCTTGTTAGCACGAAACACAAATCCATCGTTAAGAACGAACTTGTTCCAAGTTCTCCCTTCCTTACAATTCTGCAATACATCTTTAAATTCAGCATCATGAACATATTGATCTTTGATGGTCTCCAAACCAAATATTTTAAAGTCAAGTTGTGAAAGCATAGTATAACGACGAGACAAGGCATCAGCAATAACATTTTCTTTACCCTTCTTGTGTTTAATGACATAAGGGAAAGTCTCAATGAATTCAACCCATTTAGCATGTCTACGGTTCAGTTTTGCTTGACTTTTAATGTGTTTCAAAGATTCATGATCAGAATGTATAACAAATTCCTTGGGCCCGAAGGGCCACGAAATTCCCCCTCCCTCCTCCATATATACAGCCCTTAGGGCATCATTTAGACTTTTGGTTTTGTTTAGATTAAATTTCACCATAGCTGCAACTTCGCGTACTTTGTTTGTGTTCAACGACCAGACAAAGGCGTCACAGAACCCCACCTTGATCAATAAAGCTTTCATCTTATATTCACAATATCCAGATTGCAATCTTAGTTTCTTGCTTGTTATTCGTTTGCCTGCAGGGAACGGACCTTCGTAGTCAGGTTGATCGTGGTCCGGCGTGGTCAATAACCTCTCGGAGTTGGTTTAGCGATTACTAAGGCGTGACGTCCTCGCACGTTCGTAGTCGGATCGTCAAAGTCGATTTCCTCCAAACGATAGCCTCCATCTCACCGAAAGATGGGACACCTTTGCCCCTATCAGTTCCTGTCGGCGGCAAAGTCCCGTGCTTGCCATTTTTGGTGGCATTGCGCAGTTTTCGTCGCTGCCGCGGTGGCAGTCATGCCGGTGTGGCTCGGCCTGTCCGCAGCCACATCCTGGTTCTGCCTTGCGATTGAGTCGGCGTTTTTCTAGATGTTAGATTATGAATTGTCTCGAAATGCTATTTTCGATCAGTGGAGGAAGTTTTTCGTTGGTGAATTTCAGGTTATGATAATTGCCAATGAACCCTAGATCTAGGTAGTTGTATTTCAATGTGTAGTATAAAGGCAGCCATGGCAGTTTCAGCAACTATTTGCACTGGATGGCAACTAATTTCCTGATCAACTGTGTCAGTTGCCATAGATATGCTTTTCATGTGGCAACTAATTTTGTGATCATGCTATGTCTGTTGCCATGCTGTAGGCAGGATAATGTGGCAAATTCACTGTACCATAGACTCATTTTTGTGTTTTTCCATGCTGACTTGTGATATCTAGACATATTTGGTTGTATTACATGGCAACTCAAGATTCTTTGCAGGAAAACTCCTCTCAAAATGGGAAGGACCCTATGTTATCGAGGAGGTTTATCGGTCTGGAGCCATCAGAATAAATAATGCCGAAGGTACTAACCCGAAGGTTGTTAACGGGCAACGAATAAAACATTATATCTCAGGTACGCCATTGATGTTGAAAGTAATATTATCCAAACTTGACATCGGAAGAACACATAAAAGAGTCCTTTCGGAACACTCCAGAATCGTGAAAATAAGGAGGTACATGATACGGTAAGTAAACGGACTCCGAAAAATACGCAAAAATATTTTCTGTCAGTTTTGGAATATTTAGAAAAAATAAGAAAATAAGAAACTTCCAGGAAACGTACCCTGGTGGGCACAAGACACCAGCCCGGTGCGCCCAGGTGGGTTTGTGCCCACCTGGGGTACCTTCCAGACTCCATTTTTCTACAGTTTCCTTGTTCCCCAAGATAAAAAAATTATATACCCCCCCCGAACCTATTGATCACCGTATCGTGGAGAAATCTTCTGTTTTCTTTTCCTTGCTGTTTTCTATCAGATCCTATCTACCATGGCCACCTCAAGCTCCTCCAAGGACAAGTTCTTCAAGAACGTCATCAACCCATATCTGCGGGAGGTGGTGCAGCACCCTCAGGTCATCTAGATGCATGAGGGGTTGCTCCACATCCACGATGTGCAAGGTCCCAAAGGGACATGAATTGTGGAGGGTAGGCTCAAAGCTATGGAGCAGGACATCTTTCGGTGCAAGGGGATGGTTGAGCGTGAACTCAATGCCAATCACCTCATAATCACGGACCTCTCCTGTGATCTCAAGGTGGATGGCAAGCCCATGAAGGACAACGTCTTCACCCTCAACGAGCAAATCAAATCCTCCAAAGCCAGATCTATGATCTCCAAAACCAAGTATTTGAATATGAGGCGAGGTTTAAAGGTATGAGTTTGGCTGATAGTTGCAGGACCCATGAGACTCACTCCTCCTCTTATGATGGTGGACCACTACCATGGAAATCTGAGGACAAGATCTCTTCACCACCACCTTCTTCTTCATCACAAAAAGAGAATTGAGTATCGGGTATGGGCACTCCCCTTGGCCTCCGCCAACCTTGGGGGGGGGGTGCCCCGGTATCGCATTATCCCCATTATCTTTTTCCTTTACTTATTTTAGTTCGATCTTTTTCTTTAGATGAATAAAAGTTTAGTTCGATCCTTTCTACTTTGAGAGTTTGCTTAGTGATCTATCCTTGTAATCGTGTGTGAGATATATAATAAAGTTTATTTTAAGTTTTCTTTCTTTACTTTCATGTTGCAATTAAAAGAAAGGAAATAAGGAAGAAAAAGAGAAAGGAAATAAATAAAAGGAAAGAAATTGTGAAAAATATCATATACTAATCTTATGGTAGGTGATGACACCACATAAGGAAAAGTATAAGTAGAAAATTTTATTAGAGATTGACAAACATAGCATTAGTCAATGATGCAACTCATGAAAGAATTAATAAGGGAAGAGAAGATTCACATATAAATATACTATCCTAGAATCTTTTGTCGTTGTGAGCCCTCATCAAAATATTATATGCCAAAATTGTTGACGTTGGACAAGGAAGACAACTTAATGGTTTATGTTTGTTTATATTCACATAGAAGTCATATTGTCATGGATCCTTTAACATGTGGTGCTTGCCCCTATCTTTGCTAGCCAAAAATTTCGCACCAAGTAGAGATACTACTTGTGCAACCAAAAACCCTTAAACCCAAATCTTATTTTCAAGTGTCCACCATACCTACCTAGGGATTGGGCAAGATCCCTCAAGTAAGTTGTTCGGTGCAAAAAGGCAATAAAAATTGCTTGTAGAAGTGTGAGATCATTTAGTGTAAGAGAAAATTGAGCATTGTACGAACTTGTGATGGTGGAGAATAAAAGCGACAGACTACATAATAAAGGTTGCTATCACAAGGGGCAATACAATGTGACGTTCTTTTGCACTAAGGCGTTGAGCATACAAACAAATAACCGCATGGCAACCTCTGCTTCCCTCTGCGAAGGGCCTATCTTTTACTTTTATGTATTTACTTTTATGCAAAGAGTAAAAGTTTTCCTTCTATTCCTTTTTATTTTTCTCCTTTGGCAAGCATCATGTGGTGAGGAAAGATCTAGGCACATGTGTACAGTTCAATATAGATAGCATGAGTTATTATTGTTGACATCACCCTTGAGGTGAATAAGTTGGGAGGCGAAACTATAAGCCCCTATCTTTCTATGTGTCTTGTTGAAACATTTTAGTCATGTGTATGCGGTGAGTGTTAGCAATCATAGAAGACTATATGATGGTTGAGTATGTGGAGTTGCCTAAAGGCTCCGATATGTGACCCTTCCTGAAAAGATGATGAATTGTAGTTGCAAAGTTGATTGAGAACATAGTTTGTTGGTTTTTAATAGAGTTTTTCTTTATACTTCAATAGTGTGATGAATTCTGACTTATTCATGAGAAGTATATGATAAGAGCTTTATGATAAGAGTCTTATGTTTAAGTTTGTTGCTGTTATAATAATCAACATGATGCTTCTATGTCTGTATTCTATTTTTTTTGACACCTCTCTCTCTCTAAGCATGTGGACATGTTTTTCGATTTCGGTTTTTCGCTTGAGGACAAGCAAGGTGATGCGAAGCATCCCAAGGTCATCCCCATGGACCTACCTACATCCCCCACGACACCACTTGGACCAATGACAAGAGCCCGTACGAGAGCTATCGAAGACGAGGTTAACTCTCTCCTTGTTGAACTTCCCTTCGACCCACTTGAGACATGGCTACTACATCCAACGAATATGCTTTGTGTGTTTACGTACCAAGGAACCAGCCTAGAAGAAGTTACGATGCAAGATGGACATCGGGAGCATGAAGAGGAACCGCCCAGTCCAGAATGGGCGGTACTACCGCCCACACATGACGGTACTACCGCTGAAGGCCCCCAAGCGGCACTACCGTCCAACATCCGCTCCACTGCTGCTCAACCCGATAAACTCCTGTGTTCAAGTGACCTGAGTCCAGTACTACCGCCCAGCCCGAGTGGCACTACCACTACAGCGGTACTACCGCCCTAGGGTCCGGTACTACCGCCCTGCCTACGCGCAGAGGTCGGGCCAAGGGCCCATGTATTCCTCTCTCACTTACCCCTTTGTGTACTTCGACTATATATACTCTCCCACCTCATCCTAGCTAGGGTCAGCGTTGTGATAGCTCATTTGAGAGATAGAGCCTCGCTCATCCATATCGGATCTACTCCTTGAGAGAGACTGCGGCCCCTCTACGGAGAAGATCCACCTTGGATTCAAGACCCCCTCTTGGGTGGCCCCATCAAGACCTCCTCACGAAGAAGATCGGTTACCATTTGTATCGTCCCTTGTTGACTTTGGATCTTGTATCTCCTTTTGTGTTCATGGATCTAGCACATGTGTGATCGTTCTTGTTGGTTTGAGTGATTCTCTCGTGTTTCCCCTCGTGTTTCCCCTCGTGTTCTTCGTGTTCATCGCGGAATCCGCTCCTTTCGTGAAAAATCGGCCAACTAGGGTTCCACCCAACATCATCTTGGTGTCATGAGCCACGTTGATCACGATTTCGGAGCCTCCACGTTGTGTTTCTAGCCTTGTTTTGTTAATTTTGTCCCTAATTCGAAAATTCCCCACAAAAATAGCCCCAATTTTTTTTGTGATTTGTTGGTGTGATGAAATTTTGTTGGATTTGATCCGTGGATTTGCTTTGCCTTGAGTGGATCTAGCTTCCCCGCAAGTTTCCCCACTTTCCATCCACGAAATGTCCGCAATTTTTCCCCCAAAATCATCCTTTTCCGCCTCAAATACTCATCCCGATCCGGAATTGCGAATTTTCCCAACACCAGCGGTACTACCGCCCCCGCCGAGCAGCACTACCGCTGAAGTACCACAAGCGGTACTACCGCCCACCCTAGTGGTACTACCGTCCCACCCTGTTTTCACCCAAAACTGGTGAACGTTTTTGCCTAGGTTCCCATACTACCACCACTTTCCGCAACCACCATTGCTTATTCATTTCGCACTCCAATACGCCTTTGCCACTTTGTGCTTTGAGAATTTGAGTTGCAGTTCCGTGTCCTATTGTGTTTCGGCTATTTAGGTACGGTTCGACATCAACATCACCGCCGCTCATCTTCGCCACAGACGTGTCATCAACAATGAACACTTCTCCATTTGGTCACCATCATCCGTTCTTTCTTATGGACGAGGAACCAAAGAACGGTAATCTCATCTTGGTATCGTGATACATCATTCTTGCCATTACATTGATAGACATCATAGCCTTACTCTTTCGCGTTGCTTACCCATCGAGACTAGCCTTTGAGTATTGCCGGCAACGTGACTTGTGCACACTAGTGATCATACTCCCCCTAGCATACATACATATCATTGGTGCATATCATCTCTTGTGTCATAAAGTGTCATCGCATACTCAATTGCTATCTTGGTTCGCGAAACATTGCATGAGAAAAGAGCTCAAACACAAAGAGCCAAATAAGCTTTTAAGAAAAAGGGAAAGATAAGCAAAGAGCTTTTAAGCAAGAACCATAGCATCATACAACATTAAGATTGTCATACTAGATCATCTTGGATCATATCATCGGAACACCATACATAGAACATACTTGGGATAGAAGTCGTTGCATTTTTGCTTAGTAGGTTGTGCACAAGTATTTATATCCGCCTATTGTGCAATCGTGCTAGCGTCTCTCTAGTGTTGTGCAACAAGAACATTTTTGTGGACTCCACATTTTGGCTCATCCTTGGTTGCACGACCCCATTCATCTCTCTGCGTGTGTGTTTCCGTGTACCATATTTTTCTTCGTCTACTTGTTGCATTGCAAACTTGCGAATCTTTTCCAATATTATTGAAGCTCACTAACAATTGCATCAAATTTTGTGCCACCATCCTAACCAAGCTCCACCATAAGCTTTTACTCGTGTAGGTGTGAGAAACCGACAAGAATTGGTACCAATTGTGCTATTTCCTTGTTCCACATTGGAGTGATGTTTGATCCATCTTCAACATCGGTCAAGGTACATTTGGTATACGTACTTCTCTTTCTCCCACTCACATATTTCCCTTGGAAATGATGGATAGGCCAAGTACTTCAACCAACCCACTCTTCATCGGGCAAGACGACGACATGAACTCATATGTCACAAAGAGCCACCTCTTTGGTGCACAACGTGCTTTGCATGAAGAGCAACAAGTAATGAGTGAACGCATCGACAACCTCGCCACCGACTTGTGACTCTCCGAGAAACGTACACGAGACTACTTTGACCACAAGCTCGATGACCACAAGCAAGAAAATGACGCAAGGATGGACAAGATTCGTGCTTTGTTGCTCAACTGCCCTTCTTCCACTTCGTCCTCATCAAGACGGAGCCACTCAAGTCGACACTCCGACTACACCATCTCCGGCTCAAGTACACCGACATCGAATACTCTTCGTCGTGCCGCGTGCCAAGATCAGCAAGACAACTGCAACCCTCTACACGACAACAACTCTCAAGAACAACGACATCGTCAAAGCCAAGCTACATTTGCGCAAGAACGAGAACGGCAACGACAACGCCAACACGAAGAGGAAGAGCGAGCGCGACTACACCAAGAAGCACAAGATGCCTAGACACAACGTCAAGAACAACAATTGCAAGAAGCTCAAGCACTTGAGGCGCAACGTGCCCTACGAGAATCAAGTCGAGCCGTAGCCAACCGATGCCGACAAGCTCGTGGACATGAAGAAGCGCTTCGCGAAGAAGTTCATGAACGAATATATCAAGCTCGCGTGCAACGTCAAGCTCGACAAGTTCCTCCACAAGCTCGCCAAGAACACCAAGTTTAACAAGAGCAACAAGACATTGGAAATCCTCCACGACAAGAGCAAGCCATGAGAGACGGTCCTCCTCGTCAATGATGTCATCATCCCCGACCCGAACACAATGAAGAGCAACTCTACGGCAAGCTAAAGTTCACCATGCCAAAGTTCAATGGAAGCAATGATCCCGAAGAGTGCCTTTCATGGGCATTGAAGGTCGATAAAATATTCCACTTGCACAACTCTGAAGAAGAGAAGAAGATCGCGATGGCATCCCTTGAGTTCCAAGACTATGTCCTCATTTGGTGGGAACAAGTCATTGAGCGCCGAGAGGCAAAAGGGGAAGCACCCATCACTACTTGGGCGCAAATGAAGGATGTCATGAGAGCACGCTTCGTGCCGACCTACTACAACCGCGACCTCTTCAAGAAACTCCAACTACTCAAGTAAGGAACCAAGAGCGTTGAAGAGTACTACAAGGAAATGGGGATTGCAATGATATGAGCCAATGTCATGGAAGATGATGAGCAAACTATGGCACGTTTCTTGAATGGACTCAATCACCCTATCAAGAAGATCGCTGACTTCCAACCATACTTGAACCTCATCGAGCTAGTCCATGAAGCTACCAAAGCGGAACGTCAAGTGCAAGATGACTTCAAGTATGCCAAGTTCTCATCCAAGTCATATGATTTCTCCAACACCCAAGTTTCAACGACTGCAACACCTTCTACATCAACCAAGCCTTCTACAAGCAACGTCGACAAGTCAAGTTACAAGAAAGCTTCGAAAACCTCAAGTCATCCTCCTACAACGAGCAACTTCAAGCCGAGAGCTTCATCATCATCTACACCAATCGATGAGACCGTCAAGACAAGTTCCTTCGAATGCTTCACATATGGAGGCCTAGGCCACAAGTCATTTGAGTGTACCAACAAGCGGACCATGATCCTCAATGACGACGGTACATATGACTCCATGAGCGAAGGAGAAGTGGAAGCCCTTGAGCAAGTGGCAATGCACCGGCAAGTGAACGATGACGAGGAACAAGTCTTTTGTGACGAAGATTCAAGTCCCGCTCTTGTTGTCTCCAAGGTCTTGAGTCTTCAACATCAACAAGAAGAAGACCAAAGATGCCATATCTTTCATACCAAGCCCAGCATCAATGGAAGGTCCGTCAAGGTCATCATCGAAAGATCGCCTTTACGATGGATACAGGAGTTCATCACCAAGGTGATCTAGGAGCTTCAAGAGGCAAGGACCATACGTGGCGGCCCTCGCCCACCATCCAACGCAGCTCTCCACCCTGGCGAGGGCGGCGGGCTATGCGTCTGCGTCGACATTCCAGGGCTCAACAGGGCCGCATCTCAGCAACGATTCTGGCCTTCGTGTGTTGGGCGGTGTGACGGTCCCCCTCACAGCTACGTTCGCATGCCTCTCAGCCTGCTGAACGCGGCTGTCACCTTCCAACGCCACCTGCCTGCTAACGCGGGATGTCCCCTTCCAGCACCACCTGCGGAGCATCCTGGCGGCTCAGGAGGCTAGGCATCACGTTGTCCTGGTGGAGGTCGAGACAGTTTTTCAGGAGCCACCTGGGCCAGCGGAGCCCCCTGAGGCTCAGGACCCTGGCGGCTCGTGAAGGGCAACCTCTCCAGCGCGCGTCCCCAGCTTCCCCGACACCACTCCAGCACGGTATCAGGTGACTCTTTCCAGTTCATTCAGTGAGGGGCGCCCTTCGGGCAGCATTATCCCCAAGTCGCATGGGCCTGTCCCTGCGGCGTGTATCCTTTTGCATCTTTAGCTTACTCTATTGGGAGCGCCTCACGGGCCGCATCATCCCCAGGCCGCTCGGGTCCGTCCCAGTGGCATGTATCATTCATGCATCTATCTAAACTAGTTTGCCTCTTGCATGAATTGCCTTATGACTATCACCTGCCTGTCCGGTACTTCGATACCATGAATGTTGCACGCCCTTACAAGCCCTCCCACGACCGCCCCATGATTAAGGACTGGCACGGCGTCTATGCTCGGGTTCGTCCCTGCACCGTCGCCAAACCCAAGAGGCTGAGCTCTGGCTCGCGGGCCCGCTCCCGTGTACGTCACCTCCCATGGCCCTTGGTGCCTTGTTCTCGCATGGGCTAATCGCGGACGGGCAAGCCAGGGCACGCGACCCGGTGCCCCGCCACCACGGGAGCCGCACGTCGGCCATCTTTCTTTAGGATTTTTGCATGAGAAGACTAGGCACGGCGTCTGTGCTTGGGTCCATCCCTGCAGCGTTGATAAACCCAATGACTGAGCTCTGTCTGGCAGGCCAGCGTCGTTCACGTCACCTCCTGGGGTCGTTGGTGTTTGGCCTTCTCATGTGATCGCCTCAGGAGATCCATCTCGCAGGGCCACCACAGCCATCAAGAATCAAGACCAGGCGCAACCCGCCTTGAGGTAGGGCCCCGTGAGTCCCGCGCTGGCTCACGAGTGCCCAGGCACACCTCGTCTAGCCCTGTCGTGCAAGCCACATGTCAGGGCGGGGCTGTACATGCCCCAGGGGCTCCACTCAGAGGGAGTCCTCACCCACGTGTGGAAGCACCATGCTCTGTGCTGGCAGTCGACACGGTCGAGGAGCGGCTATGCCCGTGCAAGTGCGGAAGCGCTATGCTCCGCGCTGGTGATAAACAACTGAGGGTGGCCCCTTGGCCGCATTAACCTCAGGGAGCCGTCCGGCTCAGTGTCCAGCCTCACCGCAATGCTTTCCCCTTGGGGGAGTCACGCGAGGGGGCTAGGGACGGGGGCTACGCTCAGGTCATGCCTAGCGTATGCTGCCCTGCCAGGTCCCTCAGACCTGGTCGTCGCGCGCACCTCCCAAGCGGGACCTCGGCGAGGACAGGTATGAAGGTCTGTTTGCACGTCAAGGGGGACTCCTGAGCATCGCGACTCAGGAGCCTAACTGGACACGTAGCCCCTCACCCCTTGGTCCTGTCCTGGTGATCTGAACAGTCCAACGGCGGCTGAGGTATGCACGGGGTCGGGCTCTGCCGACGTAGAACACTAAGTCCTACTTTCCCATCTCCTCTTTGCGGGCTGTTTGCGCGTCAAGAGGGACTCCTGAGCATCGCGACTCAGGAGCCTAACTGGCCACGTAGCCCCTCACCCCTTGGTCCTGTCCTGGTGATCCGAACGGTCCAACGGCGGCTGAGGTATGCGCACGGTCGGGCCCTACCGACGTAGAATGTCAAGCAAACGAGAAGGAGGTCGCAGAATCTTAACGAGATACTACTAAAACATATTGTCCCTTAAACATCAAACAAGAGTTTTAACACCTCCATGAGGCACGCCGCATATCGCATGAAAGATTGCAGGAAAGAGAAAGCAGGAAGGAGCACCAGCGAGCCTCCTCTTCAGCCTTGGACGCCATCGTCCAGAAGCGCCCGCTCGTCGGCAGCATCGAGGTCACCCGTGCCGTCGGTCTTGGTCGAGGGATCGGTGGCATCATCGGCTGGAGGCGCGGAGTCGATGGCAAGGAACTTCTTCAGTAAGGCCTCCACCTGGCCCTCCACGACCTTCGCAGCGGCTTCACAGCGCCCCTCATCCATAGGCTAGAGCAGGACACCAAGGTCGGCGTTGGGGTCGTGAAGGTGAAGGTGGCTCAGAACACGCGTCAGGGCCGATGAGGAAAGCGCGCACGCTTCCCCCTCCACAATGGGGCCGATCCCGTCAACAACGTCCTCGAGCGCCATAACGAGCTAAGGAAGCAGTTGGGCGGGGCCGTCGTCATCAGTCACCAAAGGCTTCTCCATACCCTTCTCGTAGAGCCCCTGCAGTGCCTTGCGGGACCTCTCCTCAAGAGACTTGAAGGCCTCGCGATCCTCGGCAAGAACCTTTGCCTTGACTTCCAGCTGGACCCTCTCCGCCTCCACCTTGTTCTCCAGTTCCTCTAGGCGGCTACGTTCTGCGGCCTGCGCCTGAGCCACCTGCTCCAGCTCAGCGTCACGACCCGCGACCGCATCCTCCTGGACCTTCATCTTCTCCTTCAATTTGCGATCGCGAGCCTCCGTTGTGCGCTCATTGCGCATGGTCTCCAACTCGCCCTCCATCACTCGGCAGCGCTCCTCGGTGGCTTCGGCATCCTTCAACGCCGCCTCGCGGGCGGCCGCAGCCTGGTCGATGGCCCGCGTGCCCTCCTCGGAAGCCGCCGTGGCTTGATCCCAGGCCGCCCTCACGAACGCGTCGAACCGCAGCCACCCCGAGATCAACTCCAGGCGCCCTGACGCCAAACGACGGTCGGCGCATTGAAGGTCACCCCAAAGCTGGGTCATCACGACAAGAGCCTCCTCCAAAACGTCTGGTGAAGCAGCTGGATCAAGGATCGGCGCGGCGACGGGAGGAGGAGGAGGCAGAATCACCGCCTGTGCGTCGATGGCAGCAGAAGAAGGGGCCGGGGGCTCCTAAGCCTTTGGCACCTTGGTCGGCGAGCTGGGGGCAGACGCCTCCGGAGTTGGCTGGGCGGGAGAGGCCGCTTTCTCCTGAGGACAGTCCTCTGCGCCTCGCGAGGATGACCATGCCGGAGAGGCGCGGGCACCATCGCTGCCTCTCCGCACCAGAGGGGGTGCGGTTGCCCCCTCTCTCTTCTTCTTCGCTGACAGCGTCGGCCTGATGGCGCAAAAGGAGAGCGTCAAGAAACAGCGGCAGAAGCAGAAGTGAAATCAAGGCAAGGTGCTTACTGGTCCATGACGACGTAGTCCCTCGGCCTCTTCAGAAGCACGAAGCCTGGAGGCCTTGCAGCCCGAGCCACCGGCCCACGAGCCCCTGGAGCGGACGAGGTCGCGGCAGCCCGCCCC
>NW_024111115.1:0-8618 GCF_003073215.2 Triticum urartu
TTGAATAAGTTGACACCTACTGAAATATCTTTGCAAATGGCTGATAAATCAACTGCTATATCTGTCGGTATTTGTGAGGATGTGCCTGTTGTGGTTGCAAATGTTACTATTTTAACGGACTTTGTTATTCTTGATATTCCTGAGGACGATAGTATGTCTATTATTCTTGGAAGACCTTTTCTTAATACTGCAGGGGCCGTTATTGAGTGCAACAAAGGCAATGTCACTTTTCATGTTAATGGTAACTAGCAGGGCCACCCGCGCATTTGCGCGGCTAGAATAACCCTTCTTGATTGTTTCCTCTGACCACTATACGGCCTCCCAATAAACTATTGTTTGATTTAACTGGCCAAAAATTATATGTCACATAAAAAGATTATGGACAAAACTAAAGCCACACTGAAACATCTAGTGCATTATATTCTTGAAGAAATTCCTTATGCGTGAGGTGGGAAGACAGATGCAATACCATAAATGGGCTTTCATACAGATCATCATTTTCCCCCTCATTGACCCATTTCTCCTCGCCCCACATTTTGTATCACTTCAGCAATATGTTTTTTTAGTGATCCCTCACTAAGAATTAAATGTAAACATGAACATCGCATATCTAAAATTATGTTCTCCCACTCAAGTCAATAACCGCGACACTCTTAGATGCCTTTCTCTGTTAATGAAATATCCTGTCTACATAGGGGGCCATAGATGCTTACCTTATTATCACCCATATGGGTGTATCTTGCTAACTTTTACATTAAATATTTTCTCTGACTCACGCTCTTCAAATCTTATTCATGCTAATCATGTCTGTGATGCTTTATACCATCTTGAGTTTCATATGTTTTCGTTAATTATACGAATCATCAAGTATTTATTGTATATATAATTTATTTTAGTGTTTATCTTCTCATGAATTTCATACAAAGTGCAAATAGTATCAGTCAATTGTAGTTTATTTCTTATTGAGAACCACAATTTCATACCTAAAGTATGCGTATATTCTAATCACCACACCTGTGCAAAATATACTTCATCCTATGTCGTCGAACATGGTGATTTCTTCTCGAATTGTGTTAGTATAAACTCTAAATAATCAGAGTCGTCCGCACCATAAAAATTTGAATTGAGAGCCTCCACGATATGCATATATATATATTTCAACCTAATGTTGTGCATTCTTTTCCTACTGATCGATTTATACTATAATATATATAATTGAGTAGTCACCACAAAAATAAACTGATGATTAGATGCATATATTTGATTATGGCTCTGGTGCGTATGATGGGTCCTTGCGTACGTATTTTTTCTTGTTGTCTTAACCTCCAAATGGACTATGCTTTCTTTTGATTTGATCCATTGTAATAATCTTTTATGGGGTCAATTTTCACTCTTGTTACTAATGCATATAATTCACTCATTCTAGTGCGGTGGTTATATGTCATCTTAATCATTCTATGTGCTGACTTCTTACCATGGAGTCATAGACTAATTATTCTTACAATCCATCCACATCTTATTGCATTTGGCGACGACATAATCTATTTGAAGAATCGATGCATACTGTGGCCAGTTAGTGTGATCTCTACATTGTCGTGATGCTGTCAGTTTATTCTTCTAAAATGGAATTTTAACCGCTCTCTTGCTAAGTTTTTTTAAAGACAAAATTGTGAAGAATATGGATATATAATTTTTTCTTGAAAGCGGGGGGGATAATACATTCTCATTGCTTTGGATGATGCACATAGCCAAGGGCATATATCATTGAAGTAGATTCTTCTTCTCTAAAAAGAACCTCCTGTCTTGAAATACATGCAATCCGTATTCGATAATGGAACATTTCCCTTTTGTGTATACTCGGCTAAATTATTAGAATTATCTATGTTTTTCTAACCCGCTTCTTTTTCTTATAGGTTTCTTTCTAGCTGTACAGAAAACCTTGATCTTTTAGAATTGCTTGTGGGTCAAATAGATAATAATTGGGTTTTATGAAATGTGGGACATAAGCTTTCTTTGATTACCACCCGTATGAACCAAATCATCATATTTGTTTCTCAAGGCCATAGTCTTCCAAAGCCCAAGGATTCAACAAAGATGCTCGAGTGACATGCAATGACTTCTAGTCTTTGACCTTGTCGTACATCCATAAGTCCTCTACAAAACAACCTAGCTAGGCGCCATGAAACCAAATATTTTACGGAAATGTTAACGCCCACACGTGTGGGAGTTCACCACCCCGACCACACGCAAGCATCACCATTGGCAGCTCTGTGCATGAATCTTGGAACAAACCGGGCGGTTTTCTGCGCCACGTAGGACGAGGCACGTGTGCGGTGTGCGAGTAAGTTCGCCCGCACGTTGGTTGCCATCCCGCGGTCAGCGGTTGCCATCGGAGTCGTGCGGTGGAACTGCAATGCGCCCGCATGCCACGCTTCGACCGCGGTTGACGTCAAACACATCGCACGCCTCTGCCCCCTCTCCCTCATGCTTCCATTTACTCACCCGCACCGCAGTTACTGGCAGAACCTACTCGCATTTCAAACCATCGAACGAGAAGGCGAGGGGAGAAGGCGACGGCGGAGGTGGAAGAATCAACGGTGTTCGGGGCTGTCGGTGGTGCTCGCCGGAACGGAGAGGCTTCGCCGGAGCGCCTGCGGGTTGAAGATACTGCTCGCTATAACTCTCGCAATCCCTTCCTGCATTCCCCCCCTTCCCTCCCTGTTCGATTCCTCGATCGAGATTCGTAGAGATTCAGGCGATTCGTCGATGCGTCGGCGTTCCCGCCGGTGCCGAAGTCGTCTGCTAGCCTTTTTTGGTTGCACTGGTCAGTTTCATCGCGGCCGCGGCGGCGGCATCGTCGGCGTGGTTCTTCCTGTTCGGAGGCACGCACTAGTCTTGCCTATGGATTGGGCAGGTGTCTCCCGGGTTGTTTTTGATGCGCGTTGGTTCGATTTTGTGTTTGCAGTCAGTTCGTGGGAGAATTTTGAGGGTGAATTTGAAGTCGAGGTAGTTGCCATTGAACCCTAGATCTAGTTAGTTGGGTTTTGAAAATGCAGTATGAGGCGAACTTGATAGTTACATTAACTATCATGTTTGTGCGACCACTAACTCCCTGAACAAATGAGATAGTTGCCACAAACGTGTTTCCCCTTGCGGCAACAAATTACTGAAATGACTGTGTTAGTTGCCACATGTAAGCTTTCACACAGGGCAACTATTTTCATTCAATGACTGTGATAGTTGCCACACACACGCTCTTTGTGGCAACTAAATTTGCTGAAGTACTGTGATAGTTGCCACACACACGCACTTTTTCCGTGTGGCAACTAAAATTGCTGAATTACTGTGATAGGTGCCACAATCATGCTATTTCATTGCGGCCAGTGTTTTTTCCGAATGATATGTGATAGTAACCACACTGTGATAGTTGCCACAATCGGTAGTCAATGTACATTCAAGAGCCAACTGCACTGGACGGCAACTACTGTGCACACCAAGTGTGCCTGTTGCCACCTAGATAGTATATTCATGTGGCAAATAGAGTGTGAACACACTGTCTGTTGCCATTCTGCATATAAGACAGTGTGGCTAATTGGCTGCATAATGTGGTAACCGAATTTGCATATCAAATGTAACAGCTGCCATACATATGCTTTGCATGTGGCAAGTTTTTGCTGACCTCTTTGCATTTACATTTCCACCATGACAATTTGGTTTGTTCCCATCTCAGTAGAATGGCTCGTGGCGATCGTCAAAACGACGATGATGATTTCATGGATCCACCACAGCGTAATCGGGTAACTGGACGGAGAAAAGAGGGTGATGAGGTAAATGTTCACACATCCCCCTTCCTCATGCTGTATGTTAATGGTTGACACCTCGAGCTTGTAGTCGTCTGACACGAACTAAAATTTCATGACATTGCAAAACGCGGCAACAACTGATCTCTTTTTGCAAAAACATGGCAACAACTAATCACTTTTTGTCTGTTTTTTGCAGAAGAAGAAACGTATTCTCAACAGAGCCTCCCAAGAACGACTGACTGCGTTGACTGACAAATTCAACGACGATCAGAAGGGGGCTGCTGCTGAGATGGGTATGCAGTCTATGATGGCTGTTCGGTGCACGAACCTTGTCAACCCTGTATGCGACTGGCTTGGTGAGATCTACGACCCCGCCTCCAGGGAATTCGTGATTCCGGGACGTGGAAGACTACCGCTGAACGAGGAATCCATGTTCTGCACTTTGGGTGTGCCTCGTGGACATATCAAAGTCCCGTACAAGGTCAACAATGAGATCGAGGAAGCGCTGTTCCCCCGTTTGTTTCCTGGGTCGGAATCCATGCCGAACACGTCTGCAGTGGCAGATTCACTGCAGGCCATGACGACGCATGGAGATGTTTTCAAGATGAAGCTACTCATGTACCTCATCTCAGCCGTTTTCGCACCGACCACTTCTCTTCGCCCAAGCAACAAATGCTTCCCCATCCTGGTGAATGATCTATCTTTACTACATTATTTTTCCTTCAATTTTTTTGCTCCGATGTGATGTGCAAGCTAGTCACTGCCAGTGTTTTTTGATGTTTTTTCCATTGGATTTCTAACGCGGCAACTCGTTGTCCTGAATTTTGTGCGGTGCAGGCGAAACTGAAAGATGTGAAGAACATGAATTGGTGTAAGTTCATTGCCGACTTCCTGCATGATGCATTCTCAAGCAAGGTGTACTAGAAGGGTTGTCGACTGCATTTAATGGTATTTTTTACCGGTCCTTTTTGTGAACACTCTTTTTAACACCTTTTTATTCATGCATGGCAACCTGATCATAACAAGATGGCAACTGCCATATTGATTATGTGGCAACTGCCATCATGACAAAATGGCAACTGCCATCATACTATGATGGCAACTGCCATCATGACAATATGGCAACTGCCATCATACTATGATGGCAACTGCCATCATGACAATATGGCAACTGCCATCATACTATGATGGTAACTGCCATCACACTATGATGGCAACTAGCACATACAGATGGCAACTTCTTCTTTTTTCTCTTTTTCATGCACTTCAACTTGATGATCGTAGGAACATATATTATCCTGTTTTTCGCAAAATACCATGATCGCAACTGATTTTTCTTTCTTTTTAAAATTGTTGTACATTAGCTCATGTATGTCGACTGTCTTGATCTGTCCACCGTGGATTTCACTGGGACAGGAGGCTCGCCGCCTACGCACAAGTTTGCTGTTTCTGCGTGGACTATCGATGCTGTCAAGGCTGTGCTTGCTGCAGACAGGGTAACTGATACCAAATATGGAAAACTGCAGGTTAGTTCTGCTTTTTTGCAACACATGAACTGCTAGTCAGTGTTCATCATTCTCTCTCTTACATCCTAGCTATTTGTTTTGTTCTCTCTAGCTGATGGCCAAGCATGCTATAGACTACAGCGTGTTTGGGGGGCCTCAAAACTTTGGAAAGTGGATGGACGTGCACTCAGCTCCGTCTTGCCCTGCCGAGGTAATCAAAAGATCTACATCTATGGTTTGCCGTGGAGTATTTTTTGATGTCGTGCAAGTGATTGCAATACGGGGTGGTCATTGATGCCTCTTTGTTTCGTGTACAGGTGAGGGCACCTGTTGAGCAGCTAATAGGGCAGTTTGCATCTGGAATGACCGGCTTGCTCGAGAAGTTGGTTGAGGGGTGGACGTCCCTCAGTGGCTCTGACAGCGACGCGGTTGCGAGGCAATTCACTTCATTTGTCCCAGAACGTACACACCGGCCAACCGGTTGCCGTGGCCGGTATGACTACAACAGTTCCCAGGAGCCTGCTGACACACAAGATGAACTAGGTGGAGACACTGGTCTCAGCAAGGATGACGACGATGTCATGGATAATGTGCAAGAGGACACCAATGATGATGAACATGCTGAAGTTCGCGCAGGTGGTAACAAGGGCAAGGATGCAACAGATGTCTCCCAACCGGATAAAGTCAAACAACACACGGCTGTGAGAGGCGAGGGGGTTTTGCCATCAAAGAGGGGGATGGCTCCAGAGGGTGTTGGGCAGGGTTCTGCTGGCAAGAGGTCTAGGACCGACCCTGTAGCTGCCAGGAAGAGGTTCGACTTTCATCTTAGTTTTTTGCTTTGTCTATTTCTTCGAACAGACTCATCCTCTTTTTTGCACTTGTGTTCTGTCAAACGCGGCAATGAGTTTGCTAACTGACAATTGCCACCTTTTTTTCCCTCCATCTCATACGTGCAGCGAGCCGACAGCTGGTGGACGAGCAGTTACGAAGAAACAGGCACCAACGCCAACCCGTGTTTCTGCTCAGTTGAACAAAGGTGCCCCCATTGCCGGTGACACCACTTTCACCAGGACATCTCCTCGCACGACGACAACCAACACCGGGGATCCTGTCGTGTTGCCAGACCTGAGGAAGGCAGTCAGGAAGTAGGTTTTTTCATCCGCTTTCATTGACATAGCGCTATATTTTCTTGATTTTCCAATGCATTCATTTAGCTTGTCACATTGTCTTCTGTCATCGCCCCCCCACGTGGCAACCACTGTTTTACCAAATGGTTCTTTCTTTCCTTTCTAAGCGTGTGGCAACTCCTATTTGTTTTTCACATGGCAAGTGGAATGTAGGCCAAATGGTAACTTTAATGTACCTAATGGCAACTGCCATCTTTTTACTGTTGGCTTGTGAGCTCATCCCACGCCTAGGTTTGAAATTGCATTCATGGCAGATCAGACATTTTTATCATTCTTCAAGGTTGCTAACATGGCAACTGCTGCTGGATGGCAACTGCTAATTATGACACATGGCAACTCACGTTCCCCTTACATGGCAACTACCAGCTTTTCCACCTATTTTCCATTTTTTTAAGATTTCTACCAAGGCAAACATAATTTTGTTTCATTTTAAATACCTTTTTCATGTGCTTCATTTTTTTGCAGGGTGAAGAAGAATACTACGCGTGGGTCCAAGCATATCAGTAAGGACCCGCTCGAATGCCTGCATTCAAAGTTGTCAACAGGGGGCAACTCAGATGTACATGAGGCACCAGGGGACAATACTGCTGCTGCACTGTTGACCGCTCCCACCAACTCTGATGCAAGTGGCCGACCATCTCCGCCGGCTGCAGATGTGCAGGCTAGAACAACAGGCATCCGTACATCGGGGAGTGACGAGTCGGTATCTGCCAGGACAGCTGAAATATTGCCAACTCTTCTGGCAATGAAGGATGCTGCTGTGAGCCATGCCACCCCATCAGCAAGCGTTGAAGTGGACGCTCCCGAGACGAACCTAGGCAAGGAAAATTCCTGCTCATCTGACACTGATTCCAAGCGCGTGCGTGGTGGCACTCCTGTGTCCACGACAGAAGCGGTCGAGGTGGCAGTTCACAAGGATATGCCATCTACAGGTGAGAGTCCTAGCACAACAGCTCCAGCTCCTGTCGGTGCAGATACTGCTAAGGCGACTGTTTCGCGTGCTGGTCTACCACCTAGGCGTCGTAGCCCCCATAAGCAACCAATAGACATAGCGAACGCATCGGCTGTAGCCAGGAGCAGGAGAGACGAGTCTGGTTTTGTTCCTGTGTCCACACTATTCCCGCCACCTGCCAATAGCAATGTGACGGAGAAACTGGAAGACCGGAGCACAACTGATGCAGGTGTCAAGCACAACTGATGCAGGTGTCAAGCCGGGCACGAGCGACGCAGGTGAACACCCGGAGCAGACTGCGCCTTTACCCGCAGTGGAAATCCCCAGCATAAATCTGCGCACTTCCAGGCTCCCAGTCAATGTCGGTGTCCCCTACAACCCAAACAAGAAGATTTTCATGAAAGCTGCGGCTGATACCGCTGACAACACGCCCCGCCCTGCAAATAAGGCCGATCATTCCGTAGCGGCCGATTCAGATATGTTTGTTGATCTTTCACCCTTGGATTCTGCCCCGCAAGTCGTTCGTGGTTCGGCCAGGAGGAATGAGAGGCACCCAATGGCCTTTACCCCACCGAGCTTCAGCCTTGGCATCAGTCAAGATCAACCGGTGGTGCAAGATCCTATGCCAGTTGCCTTTGCTTTCCCAGGAGGCCTGCCTGCAATGATGGCTCAGCCCATGGTCGAGGGCAGGAAGGCTGTCAAGTTCGCAGAGCCGATTGTGCAAGGTACACTTGCCATGTCCTTATGATTTTTCTTGTATACATCTTTTGTAGTTTGACTTTTGTCCCAAACATATTTTTTCGGGGGTTCTCGCTTGTGATGGCAACTGACATGTGATGACATGGCAACTGGATTTGATGCACCATGTCACCTACATTTTGTTTTGCTGCCATGCTGCATTTGACATTTGGGCAACCACGTGGCAATTGAAGTTGATTCAACATGGCAACTGTAGTTTCTGTCACATGGCAAACACAGTGCATCACACATGGCAACTGATCTGCCACACCATGTCACTTGGATTTTTTGTTTCCATGCTGCATTTTTTCACACGGCAATCACATGGCAAGTGGAGTTGACACAACATGGCAACTGTAGTTGCTGTGACATGGCAACTACAGTCCAACTAGGTGGCAACTACAGTGCAACTATATGGCAATTGGAGTTGCTA